>NW_010188346.1:2999-19528 GCF_000695765.1 Mesitornis unicolor | reverse complement strand
GGAATATTTTGTCTATTTCTTAATCCTGGTTTGGTGGTCTATAGAAAACTCCCACCATGATATCTGACTTGTTGGCCTTCCCCTTGATTCTCACCCATAGGCATTCAACCCTATTGTCACTATCACTAATCTCTATACAGTCCTAGCACTCCTTAACATACATGGCCACCCCACCACCTTTCCTTCCTTGCCTATCCCTTCTGAAGAGCTTATACCCATCAATGTCAGCACTCCAGTTGTGTGACTCATTCCACCATGAATATTCGTTCGTTAATGCTACAACTAAAATGTTATTAATGTTGTTAGATCTTGGCTGATTTCCAAAACTTACATAGTCTAAAAATAGAAGAAAAGTAACAGAACTTAAAATTACTGAAAAATTGTACCACATTAGATAGACCGCTGAAGATACCAGGAGGTAATTGGTTTGACTATACCAAAGTCCCTTTTTTACTATGATATAACTGTACAGTAATTAGGTTATTCTTGTAAATGGCATAGTGACTACAGCTGTAAAAAGACATCACTGCCATCTTCTGGTAACAGCTCACTTGGCTTGCCAGCATGTGGGATTTTATTTATTTATTTCTCTTTTTATAGAACGCTACACAGGCAATCAGGGTTTTTTGTTTACAAGACCAGGAAAATGTAAGCATTGTGCTTTAACATCTGGAATTTTTTTTATCAATAATTTTATGCTGCTCCAGAATTTCTGAACCACTGTATGACTTCTACTGGTGAAACGTCATTGAGATTGATTTTCCTTTGAGATTGTAGATACCAGAAGTCCAAAAATGGGAATTTAATAGCACAATCTTACATTATATTTCTGTCTCAAAGTGTAAGTTACCTAATGATTGAATTTATGGAAACAGAGATACTATGATGAATTTCATGAAGAACAAGTTCAATTGAAAGTCAGTGGTGCTAGTATGATCACCCATGCATATTTGCTGAGGATTTAAATATCCTGAACAGGTTATAGTTACATATTTGTCTGTGTAACAAAAATTTGATCTCTGCTTCCTTCAGATGCTTCAGTGCCTCACTCTTGCCTCTGATAACTTGGTGGATCCTGTTTATCACTAATCATCAAACAGAATCAGAATAGTAGCTGTCTGGCTGGCTCCAGGAGATGTAGCTTGATTTATGACATGATCTTTACTTATCTTTAGCATCAAACATCATTGCTACTAATAACTAATAACACTACTATTAATAATTAGTGCCAATCTTACTTGATGATGTATTAGTAATGTCCCCTCCTGGAGAGTGGGAAATCACCCTGAGTATAAAGAGAAACTGTGGGATGTAATGTATCTGCTTTATAAGAGGTAATACTCATTCTCCAAATATTTGTTTGGAAACCACTTGTTAAATCCTTGGAATTTCCTCAGATACCAATATAAAAAAAAAAGAGGGTTTTTTCACACTCAAAACCCAACAGTTACTTGGTTTATGATAAAATAATAAATATATACACATTTTTGAGTGTAAACATAGAAATTGGGCAGAATAATATGGACTGTTTTCGAACAATGTTTCAAATAAGGGAATCAGTACATCTGCACGTAGCAACAGTGGAGTATTTCAGGTCATCTGCTCCATGGAAGCAAACTACAAGTTTTGAGTGTAATGAAAAGCTTGACAGTCTGGACTGCTGTAGTCAGAGAGGCTATGAAGGATCAATAGGGGCTGCAGGTGACACTGAGCGTTCGGTACTTTGGCCTTTCCAAAGCAGGCAATGAGGATGAGAACTTGCTGACCTTGCTGGGTATGCTGTAAAGGCAGCTGAAGGGTATCCATTAATTTCCGAAGTTACCGTGCCAGCAGGAACGATGAGTTACTTTTGTAGTTCAGGTGGCTCTTCAGTTTCCTTGTTTTTAATTTATCACTTTGTACTCTGTGTTTACAGAGGCAAAAAGTTACTTTTATGTAGATGCTGCTGTGATCAGGAGTGGCATCTCTTGAGACTGGTTACTGCACTAGACCAGTATTTGATCCCAGCATGATAGGACAGTTCTCGAGCCTTTACAGGGCTGGGGTCAGCTCTGCTAGCCATAGAGCAGGCTTGGTTTCTGGTTCTGACCAACAATTCTGTTAGGCTGGTTTTACAGAAGGGGAAATATATTTCCCCTGTACTTTTTCTGTATTGCAAACCTAGCCTTGATTTACAGTCTATATAAATTTTCTATTCAAGTGCTCACAGCCACTGTGAGAGTCATATCATTCTTGCAGATATTTTCCTTTCATAGCAACCAGTCTCTCCTCAAATGAAGAGATCTGAGATGGTAAATTTTTCAGGATCATTTCTTATTGAAAGCAGAGCCGTTCTCCATAAACATAAAAGCCAACCATCTTTAAAGCCAGGGCTGGATAGTAGTTTTTAACTGTCCATTCATGCCCGTGACAGATACCTGGCAGCCAGGAGCTGCTTGTCAGTTCCCAGACAGGAGGCACAGAATGTATACTTCTGTTAAAAGAGCAGAAAGGCTGTTGGTTAACACAAGCTTTTACGATTAAGTTGCCACACGTTTTCATACAACGTCACTCAAAACCTTTTACAACCCAGCACATCCCCCAGCTGTGAGCCAGCTGGTGGTTGTGAGGGAGGAAGAACCGAGGTACGGTGAAATACTTCTCGTTGGAAGCAATTTTGCAAAAATATAGTTGCAGCTTTAAAGAGCTCTACTAAAGCACACATTTCTTTCCCTTACCTGCTGGGTTTTTTTTTTTCATTTTATCAGCCTGCTGCTGATTCGGCAATTTGTGGTTTGTTAGTATACAGTGACTTTATGAACACTAATCTAAAAGCATACTGAATAAAGAGATGCAAAGGAAGAACTACAGAACAGGCTTTGTTTTGCCGTTCATCCATCCAAGCTAGTTTTATGTTTGCTAATCAGTACTTTGCAGGACTTCCAAGTTTAAAAATCATAGGAACACATTCTCATCATTTAGCCATAAACAGCACAATACTAAAAGCAAATCTAGTCCCATCAATCAACCCTTCAGAAGTAACTTGCTGGAAGTAGTAGGTTACTGTGCTCACTTGAGTGCATTTGAAAATACATCCAAAACAAGGAAACTCAATTAATTTATTATTTTTTTTATTTTTTTCAAAATTCAGTGTAGTCTTGAAGTTTGCAATAATCTCTCCACCACAAAATGCAGCACACTGTAATCAATAGCAGAGAGGTAGGGGGAAGAACCTGTAGCATGGAAAAATCAGCGACAAAACTAACAGGAGAAATGCTGGAAGGTCCCTTATCCTTGGACTTTTCCTGTTTGCCTTAGCAGTCTTTATCTAAAATTATGGAACTGCAACACATAGGAAACTGTGCAATAGCTATTACGCCTTAATGTCATTGACCATAGTTCTTTCTCCACACTTCTTTTTGTAATCTTTTTTGTATCTTTATTCTGTTTAGAAGTTGAACTGGACTGTGGCACATTCCCGGGTGTTCTTAAAAAACTGTAATATTTATTTTTAGTATATTAACCTTAACAGCTCATTAAAAAGTCATCTTACTCCAGTGGTCATCTCTTTGCAACCAGTCCTAGTAGACTGGCAGCTAAAATAGTGCATAGAAGTACCTACATTTCTGATTTTCTGATTTATTATTCAATGAAAGCTGCACTTAAACCAATACAGTTATTAAAGCCTCAGTGGCTTAGTCTGCAGTTTTTCAGAATGATAGAATGGCAGTAGTTAAATAATGTGGATTTGCAGTAGTAGTATTCAACTTTTATTTATTTAGCTATTTCCATGCTGCATTAGCTTTATTTCAAAGTTAACTATGAAATGCTGATTTGTTTCCTGTGTTATTGTTTCTCCTGGTTTTACTCACAATTTTTAGGGCAAAAAATCATAAGAATTGGCATATAAATTAACTATTGGAATTTCCACGTATTACATTTTCTCATAAAAGAATCACAAAGAGATCATGATAAATGAATGTAGAGCTTTTGATGGTACTTGTGGTTCCATATTATCACAATCATGAGTAATTTTAAGTTTGTTAGAGATTTTGAAATAAAAATTCTAAACTGTCTTTGTGAGACAGATTATTAGATTATGTGAACTATCCCAGCACCAGCCTACAATTTGTTTTTTTCAGTCTTTTTCCTTTTCTGGTTGATTCATATGTAAATCAGAGCTACACAAAGGATGAACTAGAGCCCAGAGTGGCTTTCCCTTATATCTCAGTCCAAAAAGGCATTTATGTGCTTACTTGTAGAGTAGCAATGGTGTCAGATGTGTGCTTAAACTTCAAGCATGGTTTAACACCATTCTGAGCTGGGTATCAACGCCTCCAGATGCCAGGAAGAGGAATGTGGAGACATTAGGAAGCCTGTGTGAAGACAACCATTTCAGTGGTCTGCAGAGCTCCTTCTTCAGTTGATTGGGTTTTTATTTGTTTTATATATTATAAAAATCTAATGAAATTTGAGACAGATCTTTTCCTATTTCTACAAGCTAGTGGGATGAGAAATCTCAGGAACCAACTGTGGTTTCCTGCTACTGGGAACAGTTCTTTTCTGGCACTGGCAAGAATCAGAGGAGTCTGATAAAACCATAATACTGGAGCTTTCATTCTTCCCATTAAATATTATTCCAGGATTAGAAGAATAGTCTTCCTTTCAAATATGTAATGTTGCCAGCACCTTCCTAAACATTGTTAAAAACTGGCATGTATGCTAAAGTACTGCTCTACATGTCTGGCTGTAAGAGACATGATGTCAGCTTTAGTCATACCTTCCAACTGCATTATCTTGCTGCTGTTATATTCTGCTTCCAGACTTTTGGAATTCCTCATCAGCTATGAAAACATGATGTACAAACTGAAGATCTATTGATCACTTTAACTGTTTGGGTGGCCAGAAGTCACCGTTACACATTATTGCTTCTAATCACTACCACTGGGCCTTATTACAGGTTAGTACTGTTGAACCTCTGAAAAATGCTCTATGGTTGAAAGTAGAAATAATCCAGTGCAAATGAATATAATCCTGAAATTATTTCATTCTTCCATAAGAATCACAAAAAGGTCTAATGATGTAAATAAAACTGTACTACCCTAGGAATGTTTTTTGTAACAAATAGAATCTATGAAGAAAAAAATAAAACCCCCATTTTTTCCCACCAGTTTTTTCTTTAATTACAGGCCTTCCGAATTTTTTCAAAAGAAGGTATCTTGTAAAGCTACTTGTTATAGGCTTTTATTTTAAAATATGTTTTAGTAATTCTGACATTTATAAAAAAGACATAAAGATGCCAAGACCCTCAGTACAAATATTTGCATTTTTTCAACTTTAACAAATTTTACGCAGATTTAGGAAGTGGAAAGTGACTACTGTTTGTTATGAAGTGTATTCATAAATCTGCCTTGGATGGACTTAAAGTTGATATGAGTAAATGACTAATGGACTTGAATTATTGAAATGTTGCTTGCAGTTCATAAATAACACACTTTTCCTTAAAGCTGCCTATATTTTGTATTGCAAAGGGTCTAAAAGCTACTGCATCAAAATGAGTCTGGACTAAGAAGCTTTTTGAAGCTGCCAGAACAGGAGATATCATATATTAAAAAACAAGCAGCGTTTCAATGCCACAGGGAATAGGCACATTTCTCATGACATATTTATCTCTAAAATATGGTTCTACTGGAATTTACCATGTCTTTTCCAGACTTGTTTCACAAGTTCAATGGACTGGACAGTTTACTTTCAAACAGCATAACTTGATAAGAATAGCTATGAATATTTCAATATATGTCCCACTAATTGCAGTGCTCTTCTTCTAGAACTGAGCAAATATTAACCAAACCTTGCAACACTCATTCAAGTTGGGTATGGCAGACAGGGGTCATTTTGTCTATGACTGAAATTCAGTAGCCTATCCAGTAAGCCTTTTTTTGTTTTTAATTTTTTGCATCCCATGGTGTGAAATATATTTGTATCCTATTTCTTCTTTGTTCACATTTCACTTCTGGTGATGCAGATGTATCTGTTGCTAATTAAACTTGAATGTTGATAAAAGAAACTTAATCACTTAAATCTGCACTTAAAATAATTATGTAAAAACAATAGCTGCTTGTATATAGCCATCTTTGTAATCTTTTATCCTGTATAAGCTTGCATACAGGTTTAAACAGCTCTTTGTTTTAGAAAAGTATTTTTCTTCCTGATCTACGTTTTTTTCCAAAACTATGCTCCAAGTTGCAGCAAGGGCTATTTCTCAATCCTTGTTCCTTGCATTTTGATTAGTGAAAGAATTATTCTTAATTAGATCTTCTTACAAAATGTGAAAACAGTTCTTATAAAAGTAGCACTGATTCTTTCACTGATTCTTTTTTAACTTCTGCCTAGTAATTTCTGCAAGCTCTGAGCATTGCTAGCTTGCATGTCTGTAAACAACACCATGTGTCTATGAGTTCTATCTTAATGAGCAAATTTCAAGGAATAACTTTGCAAGGGACAGTTGTGTGAGTTCCATTCAAGAAGCAGGATGTCCCTGGACTTTACAGACAGCATTTTTGAAAGACATGTACGAAAACTACTGAGTCTACAGCCATTCGCTACAGGTATTTTCTCCCTTGCTCTTCCATGCACATTCATCCAGTCCAGATCTATTACCAACAAACTTCCAAAACATCACTATCTCCATGTAGAGATGATGAAATTTAACGAAAATTCTTGCACGTATATCCCATTCTCTTCATCCAGTACATCTTGTCATTCTGTCAGATAAAGAATTCATCTGGCACGGATGATATTGCTATTTAAAAGTTCATAGTTCTGTTATCTTCTACCGTTCACATTTGTTTTTATTAGTAAATAACATTTTTTTCCTATTTGGTTTATCATCATCTCAGATATCAAGAAGTGGAGATTAGCATGTTTGAATATGTTTTTAAGAAGTATATTCTGCTTCCATTTCTTCATGGATGTTTAGCTAAGGCACCATCTGCTGGTGGTTCTGACAGCAGATACCAAGAGAGGGAGATACCTATCATAGACATCTGTAAACATTTCAAGCTCTTTTGGGTACAGTCCTTTCTGACTTAAGGGGAAAGGTAATATTTGGGTTTCACTTATGTTTTTTTTTAATGACTGAGTTGATGCAAGTGGCTCTGCATATGAATAAAAATTTACCTTAAATGTTCCTCTCAAAATAAGAAAAAAATCTTCTGAATGTTTTATGAGCTACTTAGCATGTCTACTGTAGGTTTTGAAAATTTTTACGTAACAGTATTCCGTTAGAATATTCACTGAAAATTTTCTTTAAAAATTAAAACATTCTGTAATGTGAGTCAACATTGCTGTTCTTCTGTGTCTGAGGAAAAGAGAAATTTTATGTAAAATAATACTCCATTTCAAACTCCTTTTTAAAAGAAGGTTTAAATAATTTTCCTTTTCTTTCCAAACTAATTGTAACTATATGATATACTTGACTTATTTACAATCTAAAATAACTTAAGCTTTGATAGACAAATTTTGACCAATCTGATTTTTTTTCCTATCAATGAAAGTTTCAAAACTTGATATTCTTTTCTCAGGTGAGAAGAAAAACAAGTATTAAAATCTCGCAATATTCTGCAGAAAAGAATGTCTTTTCTCTGCCCATTTCTTCTACAGCTTGGGAGAGCAGACTGGACACAAGCACTCTCTAAAAATAAGCATATCTAAATAATATACTTGTACCCAGAAAATAAAAGAGCCAGGAGGACTCCCATTTCCTCACTTGTGTCTTAATGTACATCTGCTTTGCCACCCATAAGAAGATCAGGTCTTTTTGAATATGATTCTCCATAAAAGGCTAATCTGGATTTAACACAGGAATTCAGAAACAGGTGATTAACAATTACATATATACAGAATATAGTGCAATGAAAAGGCATGGTCAAAAGTGATACTATATAATTTTTTGTAATAGCACTATTTGCATTAATATTTTATTGAGTGTGATAAACCACAGCGAAGTTTTCCTTGTGAATCAGAATATAGTGAGTTAGATTTCCAAGGAAAACTGTTTTAGCATCATTGCTGAGCAGAAGCAAAATATAACAATCACTTCTTTATACAGAAATTTATAAAATTCTCATATAGGGCAGAACAGCAAACACTTAACAGATAGGAGGCATTAACAAATTAAATACTATGTCAGAATAGCTTGAGTACCGTGATTCAGTGTTAGACAAGAACTAATCAAAACCAGAATCTTCCGCACTGCACCAAGCCCCAGTGACTCAGCTAGCAGCTAGGAAAACCACGGGACACAGCTGGAAGGGCATGTAGAAAATATACGCTACCAGCCTGTAGAAAATAAGACAGGACTATTCCATGATAATTATTCCAGTGTAGTACCATGCTTTCCACTCCATGCATAGAAACTGTTTATCTGGCTCCATACTTCTTATTTCCCCTCATTGGCTCACATACATGACCAATAAAATACCTGATAATGTTGGCATGAATCAGGTTTCCTACCCAGCAACTTTCCCTTGCTGCCATCAGTACTCTGCTACAAAGAGGAAAGTCAAAGACTGCTACTCCTACTTAACCATTACATTCCCAATGGTTTTAGGTCAAAGACAATTAAGAAAATCAGGCTATTTTTTTCCTTAGGAACAAAGTACTGCATAAGATATCTGTATTTAACAATTTAATTTATTTTTTTTTTACAGTAAATCGGAGAACCTCTTTCCACTATAGTCTTTATTACACACTTGGAGATTCTCTGAGACTGAAGATCTCCTTCCTGCTGTGACTCATGGATCCGCTGCAGGGAAGGGCAGTGTATTTGCAGGGAATGGATGGCTGGAGAAATGCCATGAAGATGCCTAATTCTTACTCACAGAGGTGAAATCTGTGCATGGAGGATGCGTTATGATCAAGTATATAAAAGTAAACATTTTGGCCAATAGAACATTGGGTAAATCTCTCCATGGTGCAGTTTAGCCTTATATTTTATCAGAAAACCATCAGTGTTTACAAACATGGGGCTTTCATGCCTCACTGGCTACAGTGTGAAGTACTCAATCTTCTCCTTGAACTTATCCCAAACAATTGTCTTTGAATCTGGTCAAAATTCAGAACAGAACAATTTGGTCTATACAATCTTAGTATTTTATATCATGAAGTAGTCTGCTGATACATAGACTCCCCCTATCTCTTTGCATCCTTCTTTATTGTTTAAATTGCTGGCCTATTTTTCTGGAGTGAATAATGCAAGAAACTCAGTGGGAAGAAAAATAATTTTGTTAGAGCCTTTGTACATGTTTCTTTTTTTAAGTTTCCTGTTGGCTTAGGCACATTGTGTTCCTCTGCATCACATCCTTTTGGAGCCATATGTGGAAGCAATAAAGTGTATCCTTGCCTTCAAAGATACAGAGTATTTGTTTAGCTAACTGACTAAGGAAAATACTATGAACTCGTTAACAAATATGGTTATATGTAGTCACTTAATCATAGGGAGCAGGCTGCAGAACAGAGCACAGGAAATATAAGTCAGCACTGGCAATGGATAACTGTCAGTTACTGATCCCAGGATTTCTTGCCAGCGGAAGGCAGACAGCAGGTTAGTAACAAAATACATCCAGTCTGCCAGCAGTTTCCATTAAGATCACATTTCCAACCATAGAATTGTTTGGAGATATAGGTGATGATTGCTGACTAAATTCAATAAGAGAGTTTTCTTCCTTAAACACAAGATACTACCTATTACAGTCACTGTTCATGTAGAAAGTAAGATACGCAGGATCAGGAAATCTGGTTTTGCAAATGTCTTTTCCACCAATTCAGAGACATAAATGCATAACTGCACTGCATGTTGAGGGGTAGTCCCATCTAAAGGAAGAATGAAATTTAAAATTTCCTTTTAAAATATCTGCCCATTTCCTCTCTGTATTGCTTTAGTCTGCTTCAGTCAAGAAATAAGTGTTTTCCTCACTGTGCAAATGAAAGATATGCAGTGAAGAAAGAGACATTTTTTGCAGGACTGTGAAGTGCACGTGCCTTGAACATTTCACAACCAAAACATTTGATGATAATATCTTTTTTCTTCCTGGTTGCAAAGAAAGGATTTAAGTTTTCCTGGCAGATGCTGTCCCACATAAGTAATGCCTGAGAATGACTGTGGCATCAGGCTAACAGATTTGCCTATCCTGGGAAGAGAGACAAAGATCAAGAAGGAAGTAAGACAAGTAACACCCCAACTATGCTACAGAAGAAAAACTAAAAAGGAAACAGCCTTGTCCAAACTTGGATGAAATTCACAGAAACAACATCTGATTCTAAACTTCCATTATTTTTACAGGTAGAATTAGAAAGAGTTTCATTAAACATTGGAAATGGTGATTGAGTTTTATACAGTCTACTTTTTGGGAACTGACTTTTATGAGTTTGGAAAGATTTGCAAATAGTTGTAACTTTTTGTGTCTTCTCAGTCTCTAAAATTTGGCTAATCTTAGATGTTTCTGGGTGCTTTGTTAATAACTCATGTTAGAACAACAGTTCTTCATCCTTGACATAATGTAACAGCATCACAGTGAGAATTGTCGATGTATCCTGACTACAGCTCCCTAACACTTCTGCCTTGAGACCTTACCTCCTGTCATTGCATTGCTGCTGTGCCAGATCCCTTCAGAGAGCTGACAAGCAGCACAAAACCACTGCCCCTAAAACCTCAGCCGCATTTACTTCAAAGGTGGAATGTGTGTTTATGAGTGCATTCAGGAAGAGAGAGCTGAGTCACACAGTCAAATTATAAAAGCATAACCCCTCAGGATTCGCTATTGTGCTATTAAATCTCTATGTGAAGACACACACATTACCAAGTCGACAATTCAACTGGATATAAAAATGTGATTAATCAGACTAAATAGAAATGTCCATAAAGTAGCTTGCCTCCACAGTCAACAGAGATCTAGTCAATATAAACAGTGGAGTGTAGGACACAGTTCATGTAATTTTAAAGAAGTTGTCTAAAATCTGCCAATTAATTAATTAATTAATTAATCCTTAAGTATGCATTGTATTTTCTTCTGTTGACTCTGAAGGCAGGCAGATAAAAAATAGAAGCAAAAGTTTAAAAAGAATGACCAGAAAATCTGTAGAGGGAATCAAGCTGGCAACTTGAAAGTGTTCTCAGTATTGATAGTCATTAATAGTTAATAGTGCTATCAATAACAGTTGCTAATAGTAAGTAATATATTTTGTTTTTTCAGTTGTCATCTTTCTCTGCCCCAGTGATTATGTACAGTCTTATTAAAGTACGTCTTAGAGGTTATATTTCATTCACAGTCTTTCACAGAAGACTCAAAGCTATAGTAATTAAATACAAAGAATGCCATGAAGAAATGGATCATTCCATATCTGGGATTGTATTCAGGAGATTTGTGGTAAATATTAAAAAGGTCACAGAGGTATAGCTGCCTGAGCAGAAGATCATCTTTCTTGAACTGAATCAGGAAGACCTTATGAAAACAAAAGCTTCACATGTTTTACATCTGCTAGGACTTATGGTTGCACCAACCTCAACTGAGGACAGTAGCCAATTGTCATTTTCATTTATTGTAACAAAATCTTGTTATTTTTCATTACAGATTGCTTTAAGTGCAGCAACATTGTGCTTAGTCTGAACAATGATGCATATTCTATGATATATCATTTTTCTTTGATTGCTCTTGTCTTTTCTTCCACTCTACTTGTTCCACTGCTGCTCTGTCATTGAAAAGGACCATCACTGTTTCCATTATAAAGTGCAGATACTGTGATAGAAATACATACCAGTAACTCTTCTACAAAGATTTTAAAAGATCTCATCTCTAGAGTTATTTTACACTACAAATGAAATTTTACAGATCATTAGTCCAGAATGTGAGCTAGTTTTTTGACAAAATGAATTAAAAAGTCTAGGATTATTCCATGTAGAAAAGTATAATTTGCACATGTGCTGTAATTATTTTTTGTTAGAAATTCATAAGCATTATTGTATCTGCAGACTTACACTGCATAATTAAAGCCTCTGTATATGGTACTGTATGGACATTAGTATTATGCAGCCTAAAAGCTCTAAATTAGTTGTTGAAATATAATGCATATATGAACTGATTAAAGAGTTCCACAACAATAGAAAGCTGCTCAAACACCTGCTGTCATCAAAATACAGCAAGCGTCTTACCAAGAAATTCCAATTTGTGTTATACTGTACATTGTCTTTGTACTGAATAAGGAAAATAGAGAAATAATCTTTAGCGCTATGAAAATTAACCTAGAATTTCAAAATACCCACAAATAGAAGTTCATTTTACATCAATATAAGAAAGCTTGTTGTATATATATTGTGCAATTTTTTTGTTATTGTAAGAGAGCAAGAGGACATTTGTGGCTTCTGGTCCACTATCATGAACTCAGTCCTAAACATGTAACTCATGGAAATCAACACAACTCTGACTGACATCATCCACAGTTCTCACTGCTCATTTGCACACCTTTCCAAAACAAATGAATGAATCTATTCTGTCTTCTCATTCCCTCTTTCTCACAACTACTACAAAAACATGAGATAAATAGACTTGAGCAGTGAGAACTGTCCTCCTTCTTTGCCAGTAACAGACAAAGCATCCCCTTTGTCTTCAAAGCTTTAAGAAAGCCAATTTTTAGTTCAAGTTGAGGATGTCAAATTCTCTTTACAAATAACAGCAAAAAATCAGTGAAAACCTAACAGTATATTTGTGGAAAAATATTTAAGTCATTTAAGCAGCAGCTAACAAAATAAAATTATAGCATTTCTTTTAATTTATCTTTCTGTATATTGTTGGGGTTTTCCCTAACAAAATGCTTAGGCAATGCCAGAAATATTTTCCTTTAAGGTTGAAAATTCCTGGTATACCATAAAAGGGCCTTGAAGAACTAGCACATAATTATCCTCAGCTTTCTTTAAACAAAAACCAATGTATCTGCATTCTGACCATGATTTCTAGGAATGAAGAATATGTGTATGTGCATGTTTTCTGAATAGGCCACTTATTAAGATTTTAATTTGCTGTCAAGGACAACTTACCATATCAAGATAAAACTATTTTATGATTCATTTACCAAGTGTGACTGAGGCAGCTGAGATTAATTTAATCTGTGGTTATGAGCATTAGTATTCATAAAGAATCAGAAGCACAAATAGAAGCATTCAGTCTTTTTTTTTTCTGAAGGGATGGGTTTTATGTTGTCTGTGTAGTGAAGATCACACTGAGTTGTAGACTTTTAAACATATTTATGTTAAAAGAGAAATATTGAACTGAAATTATAGAACTTGCAAATATCTGCTACTGCTCCTTAGAGATAGACTTGAGTGAAATACTGTAAAAAATATATAGCAGCATAACATTTACACCTATAAAGAAGTATTTAACCCCAGCAGTCCCTGCCATTTCTCATTTGGACCAGGAATGAAATGTTCTGGGGGTTTCTAATATTGATTTACAATCAATTTAGAATGAAATGGGGAATGGGGTGGGAAATAGTTAGGTTAGAGTAAACTTGCATTTTTTTATGTGTCCCATATCCTGCAGAACACAAGAGCAAGGCCAGCTGTAGGTTTTGTCAAATCAAAAATATATAAGAAAATTTAGGTTTTATAAAAGCAAGACAGAATCATTGCATAATACATGTGAAACTACAATGTGTTTAGTGTTCATTTGGTCAGTGGAGCATAGCTGAGCCAGATCTGAAAATAAAATTTATATCCCCTACCTAACATATTTCCCCTAAAGGAAAAAATCAACAAACACACCTCCTGCATTGTTTATCCACAGCTCTTTGAACTCAAACTACTTCGGTGATGGCAGAGAGTGAGGGAGGAGGATGCAATGCTCTTTTTGTGTACATGACCAGCACAAAAACTGGCAGCTACTATGGCTGCATCACTGTGAACCACAACATGGTCTCATTAGTGCCAAGGCTGGCCTGTCAAAGAGAACAGGAAGGGACAGATGTTCTTCTTGATTATGTGATTTGCACATTGCTGTAACTCCTTTGACTCCGTTGATTTCTTCTGATTCCTACAAGTGTGACTAGCGAAAAGATGTCAGCAACAGAACTGGTCAAGAAAACAGTATTTAAAAAAGGGAATAGTACAGAGTACCTACTAAGGACTTTCCCCAGAGATGCTGCTCTCTTATAGGTCTTCAAGTAGCCAGACTTATGACTGTTAAATATACCTTCAGATGCCAGCAGAATAAGAGACGTAGCAACTCACACTGTGGCAGAAGTAATAATACAAAGAATGACTAGAACACAGAGAAATTATAGATTTGAACAGAAAATGCATGCAAGGATATAATGATTCAATAACTTCATATTTGATCTAAGGGGTTTTTTTATTCCAGTACCAATTTCACGTTTCGGTCTAGACAACTTTCTGCAACAGCATGTATATTTTAAAGCTTTGGCTCACAGAATAGCAGTCTGATTTTAAAACAGAGCTGGCTGGAAATACAAATATTGAAGGTTGCTGGCTGTGTAAAGCAAGCTAATTGAGTAAAATCCTTATTCTTTAACTTCCACAGACATAGCTATATGACACTAATAATAGCTTAGAGACAAGAGATAGTAAAGTGGACAGTGAAGAAGTTTCTCAGCTGAAAAGTAAAATACATGTACTCACTTAAGAGAAACTCATTTAATTGTCAGGGTGTATGTAGATAACCAGGAAGTTAATTATTGTATTTGTAATTCTTCAAAAGGAATAATAGAATCAAGCTATACAGTAATGAGTAAGCAGATTAATTCAATTTTAAAAAATATTTCACAGTTAAATTAAGGGTACCTATTTTTATCCACAATATATACATTTATCCTAGACTATACAAAATATTCTACCTTTTACATTTCACAGTATGTGCATGTCACTTTTTTCCTATAACTTCCTCTTATCTCCTACATCTACTGCAACTTCAGTTAAAAACAAAATCTCAATTCACAAAGTAGGAAATATCTTCTCTCTTTAAAGAAAATTATCCTGGTTAATTGTGTTCTTTCCATATTTCAATACATAGAATTGCATGTTACAGCACTGGTGGGAATTACTAAGAACTTCTAGTACAACTTTTTGCATAAAACAGGACATAGGGCCTTACTAAATTAATTCATGTCTATAGTAGACCATAGGAGAAGAAAGCAGTCAATCTTGAGATTGCAATATTTCTTTGTAAACCATGACTTTTCCAAAGGCATTACTACCAAAAGAAGGGTTTGCATTATCATTTTAAATGTAACATTCAACAGCTACAGCAAGACGACCCATCAAGTCTCTTTTTTGCCTTCAACTTTTCTGTTTCAGCTAGTAAACTTTGACAGGACTTACATGTAGAAAGAGAAAACCAGTAGTGCCTTGCTGTCACACATTAGCAGGATTCATTGGCATAAGTATTAGAGCTAAAACCAGAAAGCTTAGTCATATATTTAAAGGCTGATGTCCCTTTTTTAAGGATCATCGTCCAGACTAAATTGAAATAAAGACTGAAATGTTTTCTCAAATTGATACCAAAACATCCTCAATAGTGAGATAATAAGAATTAATTTAGTTTTCGTTTAAGAATACTATCTGCTATGTAACAATAAGTCACCTCAAACCACCACATGATAATGGAAGATTCCTTAAAAAGTTTGAAGGAAAGCAGTTTCTCTACCTAATGTTGATCTACATTTTGGGTTGGGTTTTAGGTGGTAGGGTGTGTTTTTTTTCATTTTGGAGACATTTTAACTCAAAGAAATTATCCAGCCAACTTCCAGACTGGAAGCTCAAGCCCTAGGCTTAATCTGTCATATATGACAACAATGTCTCTGCTATGTGAGGTGGGAGTAAAATCTGTCTCACAAATATCTTCAAAAAACTTTCCATTGCCTCTATTTCTGATGGAACTGTAATTGAATTTTGAACCACAGAAAGATCTGCCAAGGGTTCTGGTTTTGGACCATTGCACATAAATGGGAAAGTGGCCCTGGAAAGCCAAAACCAGTTGGATTCTTAATTTGTGGCCATTTTTCCATCACCCTTATTGTAATGTACTCTATAAATATTATTTGTGGAAAACTGCTTAGTGCAGTTAAAAATAATAAAAGTAGGAGCTAAAGTAAAGTAATGACATTTTTCAGCCTCTGCTATAATGTGTGTATATATATATCTATTTAAACTATTTGATTTTATTTTTCTTTATTTCAAGTAAAGATTTTCTTTAATTTACATCCACTTTAGTATTCTTACCAGTTCCCCAATCCAAACCTACTTAAGTCAGCAGAAAAAATACAGAGGATTTCAAGTAAATTTTGATTAAAACTCATTGGAAGTTTCACTGGATTTGAAAGTTTAGCTGTTTCAATAACATAATTACTGATTCAGTGAAATTTGAAATCTTGTGTTTCCCTATGAATTGTTTGGGTTTTTGTTTGCTTGGTTATTTTTCTATATTGCTGCATATGACTAAGGAAGAAAAGTCAAACATTTATGGTGGAAACTAAATCCTGGG
>NW_010188346.1:0-2987 GCF_000695765.1 Mesitornis unicolor | reverse complement strand
AGTGTTAAGCGTAGAAGAAATGTGTATAATAAAAAGTAGAAACCTATACGACAGTGAAATGATTTAAAACTGCCATCCTGTCAGCCTCACCTCTGTGTCTGGAAAGATCATTGAACAGATCCTCCTAGAAACTATGCTGAGTCACATGGAAGACAGGGAGGTGATTCAAAACAGCCAGCATGGCTTTACTAGGGGCAAGTCCTGCCTGACCAACCTAATGGCTTTCTATGGTGGAGTAACATCAGTAGACAAGGAAAGAGCTATGGATGTCACCTATCTGGATTTCTGCAAGGCCGTTGACACAGTCCCCCACAACATCCTTCTCTCAATGTTGGAGAGGTATGGATTTGATGGGTGGACTATTCAGTGGATAAGTAATTAGCTGGACGGTTGCATCCAAAGAGCAGTGGTAAACAGCTCGATGTCCAGATGGAAGACGGTGACAAGTGGTGTCCTTCAAGGGTCTGTACTGGGACCAGTGCTGTTTAATATCTTAATTAATGATATTGACAGCAGGATTGAGTGCAGCCTCAGCAAGTTCACTGACAATACCAAGCTGGGTGGTGAGGTTAACATGCTAGAGGGAAGGGATGTCATCCAGAGGGACCTGGACAGGCTGGAGAAGTGGGCCCAGGTGAACCTCATAAAGTTCAACAAGGCCAAGTGCAAGGTCCTGCACCTGGGTAGGGGCAATCCCAAGCACAAATACAGGCTGGGTGGAGAATGGCTTGAGAGCAGTTCTAAGGAGAAGGAATTGGGGGTGTCAGTCGATGAAAAACTCAACATGTGCCAGTAGTGTGCACTTGCAGATCCGAAGGCCAACCACATCCTGGGATGCATCAAAAGAAGTGTGGCCAGTAAAGCAAGGGAGGTGATTCTCCCCCTCTGCTCTGCTCTTGTGAGACCCCACCTGGAGTACTGTGTCCAGTTCTGGGGCCCTCAACATAAGAAGGATATTGAGCTGTTGGAGCGGGTCCAGAAGAGGGCCACAAAGATGATCAGAGGGCTGGAGCACCTCCCCTACGAGGACCAGCTGAGAGAGTTGGGGCTGTTCAGGCTGGAGAAGAGATAGCTCCGGGGGGACCTTATTGCAGCCTTCCAGTTCCTGAAGGCATCCTACAGGAAGGCTGGGGAGGGACTTTTTACAAGGCAGGTAGCAATAGAATGAGAGGGAATGGTTTTAAACTGGAAGAGGGTAGATTTAGACTAGATATTAGGAAGAAATTATTTTCTATGAAGGTGGTGAGACACTGGCACAAGTTGCCCAGGGAAGTTGTGGATGCCCCCTCCCTGGAAGTGTTCAAGGCCAGGTTGGACAGGACTTTGGGCAACCTGATCTGGTGGGAGGTATCCCTGCCCATGGCAGAGGGGTTGGACTGGATGAGCTTTAAGGTCCCTTCCAACCTCAACCATTCTATGATTCTATGAAAACTCTCTGTCAAAAATTTATCAAGAGAATGTAAAGGAAAGACTAGATGACAGTAAGTGCTTTTTTTTGAATACAGCCTTTAAGTTGTTAAGTCCCAGGTAGCAATCAAAAAAACCAAAACAAACAAAAAAGTCTCCAACCTGTTTAAAAATTATGTATATAACTCAATTCCTGCCAGAAAAGTTTCTAAAGACTTTATGCAGCGTGGGGCCAGAATTGCTGTGACCTTGACTGTGTTCATCATCTTGGCTATGGTACACAGCCTCATTCCTATCCCAGGAACACAGCTACCTTTTATTTCTGGGTTTTCCTTGGAGTTCAAGGAATGTGGGAAACAAGATTAGTAATATATATTTAAAAATTGTTGTGGATTTATAGCTTGAATTTTCCCAGTTCAGTCCATTTTGGGCTGAATCTCAAGGTAAAGACTGAATTAATTTTTTGGATCATAAATCTGAATGTAGTTTCCTTTTTTGGCTTAAATTCTGTTTTAAACATGTACACTTTTCTCTGATTCTTGCCTACAGTACCTTCTCAAGCTCTAGCATGAATCTGGAGGATTCATTAAACAATATAGAAAAAATATGAACCAGTGGCTAACTGCTGAAACTCAGTATATTTAGGATGCAAAGAAAGGTCACTTTTTAACAGCAAGAGCAATTTATCTCTTAAGGAATTTAGTAGTTGACAATTTTCAAGCTAGGTAGTTACAGCTTATTGCATAGGATAACCAGGTTTGAAGGCAGTGGCAGGTAGCTGAATTGGGCGCCTGAGCAGCATTTGCAGAGATGTCGCAAGGAGCCAGATGCACAAAAAAGGGCAAGAAGTAAGGATTGAGGTGCAAACACCTGTTCTGCAGAACTTGAAAGTAGTCAATGTATTTGAATGTATATTTCCACTGTTAAATGTGACATCTTCAGACAGGCCACATGATGCTTCTCTGGCCTCTCCTTTTCAGAGACATCCATTTCAAAGAATTACTTTATATCCTTAGCTGTGATGGCAAATCATATAGCCATTACTCTATGTGTAACTTAACTCTAAAATATAAATAATGATTGGTACAAACCTATTTTTTTTATTACACAACAAAAAGATTCTGCAAAACTATAAATTGCTCTTCTTTATGGAAAATCTCTTCTAATGGTCTGAATTCATCAATATATATGTTCTTCCTTTTCAACAGTGACCAAATTGTTTTCTCATTCCCAGTGTAATCTTCCATACTCAACACAAATCCATGCTAGGCTCTAAAGATGAAGCATGCATTCTAATGTAAATTTCAGAAAAAAAATTCCTAAAAAAGCAACAGTATAAACATTAGCATGGGTAAATCTGATCTCATTAACCACACAGAGATTTTGCTAAAGTACATGTGATTTCACAAGGGTACAATGCCACTAAGCAGATATTACTTTAATACATTTATTTGTTTTACACATCTGCCAGTGACTGGAAAAACAGGAAAAAAGATAATACTGCTGACACACCAAATTGACTGCATAGTTATGAGAAAATAAAGCTTTCTTAAGCATCACAGAATCACAGAATCACAGAA
>NW_010188345.1:0-4071 GCF_000695765.1 Mesitornis unicolor | reverse complement strand
TTATATTATATTATAATATTATTTCTGAATTGATATATGAACATTTTTAATTTTAACCCCACCTTCCAAAATCCTTGCATACTGCTTCAGTATCATAGGATCACAGAACTATATAATTATTTCAGTCAGAATGGAGCTCTGGATTTCATTTGGTCCAACTACCACCCTAAGAAGGGCCAGTGTGAATCAGACTTTCTGCAAATAGAAGTTGAGCTGATTATGAGATCATTCTTTTCTTTGATTATTCAGCCATTATAAATATATGTAATCTGAATTAAATTGTCTTGGTTAGAAAAGGGCTGAGTGGGCCTTTACAGAAGTTATGTCAAGATAACTTGACAATTACTGTTACTTTTCTATTCACAAGGTTGGTTATTCTGCCATAGATGAAGACTAGGATCATCAGGCAGAATTTTATTTTTAGCTTTTTTGGGCCATCTTATATTATCCTTTTCTTAATCTTTTGGGGCAGGCATAAAGTCGTTGATTCTTGATTCCATTATTATGTAGTAAGTGTTTTTTTGGTAATGAGAAACAAACTTATACTGTATTATGTAAAGAATCATCTCATAATAGAAGAGGTTATATAGCAAGTAACATTCTGACGTTTCAAATGTTTGTGGTATACCTCCATGTTAAATAACCAAGGTTACACACATGTACAGTGGTTAGAAAAGGATGACAGAATTAGCTTATTGATTGTCTTTTACTTAACAGACTCGAGTACAAAGAAATAAGTGAACTGTCGAAGAGCAACCACTACATTCTGGATAATGACTTACACATATCTGCTACTTAATCTTTATTCCTGCAAAACAATAACAAAAAAACCCAATGCATCTTAAAAGGACTTTTTTCTGGATAAGAACTGACTGAGGGAGGGACATTGTCATCACGGTTGGTTTCATTAATAACGAATGCAAAACAAAACTGAAATATCTATCTTGCTAAATCAAGCACTAAAAAAATCAGAAAATGTAAAAGCAACAAAAACAAATACAGAAAGTTATGTTAGAGTTAATATTATTTACAATATAAACTCAGCCAGACTTCTTGACCTGTCAAGTTTATTGTATATAATCAATCTTCAGCCTTATTTCAAATACAATTAGGTTCATGTAATTATATGTAGACCTCTCTTTTTCCACCCATGCCTGACTGCTTTGGAATCTATTTGCCACATCTGAGAAGCAGAGGCTGTAATGTGTGTGTGGAGGGGTGGTGGTTGATGTGATGCACAACAGATTGATGTCCAAGTGGAGGATAACTATGCTCCTACAGAGGGAAGTATGGGGTGAACTTAGCAGGAATTCATCCTATGGCTTAGATTTAGCATGTCCAGGTGGCAGGTTAGAAAACAGAGAATGAATGTGGAGAAAAGGGGACATACTGCTGTGCAAGAAGATGGTTGGTATGTGCAAGAGAGATTAGGGTATTTTTAGATGGAGAAATTGGATACATGGGAGAATCTGTGATTACTGTGAAGAAGTGTAACACAGGGGACACAAATTACACTAGTTAGTCCAAACGCAAAGCCATTTGTTTAAAAGTGAGTAAACCTACATAATTCTGGGAAGACAAATTCAATAACACAAACTGGTGAATACTAGAAATATACTAAAATTACTTGACTTCTAGGTGAATATGTAAAAATTAATATTCTAAAAAAAATTATATTTCACGTAGGTCTGCTCCTATTCAATATATTTTTTAAATTTCTGTTCTTAGAAGAAATATACTTAAAGTACATTTAAGTTTATGAATACCTGTGTTAAAAGAGAAATCTGTTATCATATGGTTATGTCATTTGCACATAAAAATAAATATGATGCTTATGAACCCTTCTCATTTCTCATTATTTCAATGAGTTAAACTTAAGAGAAGGGAAGAGAAAATATCTAATTTTAGGTCAATGTGATGGCAGGTACTGAATACATTAAATACTTTATTTTTAGCTGTTACAGTGTTATTTCGCTTAATGTGATTACACAGTGCAGACACTTTGGTTTAATTACTTTTGATCTCAATTTCAATAGTGAACATGAAGAAAACTTTTTTTTGAGTTTGGTACGATGACTTTGGGTTTGAAAACATTATTTTTCTATTCTAGTATACCAATAAAAAATAATGGGGAAAAAATTAGAAAATCTTATTTGATTTCAACCTGAAAGAAAATGCTCTCACAAAGCTATTTTTAACTTCTGTAGGTACTTAAAACCTGGATTGGATATCCAAGCGACATTTTCAGATATACAAATACATACACAAAAGCAATTATGTAATTTTGAAAATCCCATCAGATACCATCTATATGATTAAATATATAATTACTTTTGAAAGTTTGACCTATTGATTTCAGAAACTATTAATTACAGTTAAAATTGTTTTCTGTAATAAATCATTCATTTAACATTGAAACATATTTGATGCATTTTACTGTATACGAGTGTTTATATTTCATTGTACCTTTATTTAATTTAGGAAAAAGACTTAAAATTTTGCTGTATATTTTGAGCTGCACTTTATACTTTCTATCCCACTTGAGAGAAAATGTAAGTAATATAAAAATAAGTAATGAATTTTTAATCACTTTCTGCCACAAAAAAAAATAAGAATCTAAGTAAATATATTTTAAACTACAAAAAACCTTAAACAATTGTTTTCATATATCACATATCAACCTGAAAAGCAAAGTGATTGAATCTTTATGCTGGTTAAAAATCTATCTCAAAAATTATTTCAACACATGAAAATGACCCTTTGTTTCTGAAGTAAAATACAAATGCCAAACAATGTCAGTATTAATGATCTAAATCAGCAATACTTGTTGATTGAAATCACCAATAAAATGAATGATTTAAATCAGTTTGAGTCAAAGAAATCTGCCTTACTTTTGAGGACTTGATTAAGCAGTGTTGATGATCAATTTATGCGATAGTCTTATATTCAGATCTCACTGATTTCAAGAGGAATATATAAGTTATAAATCTTTGCCTATTAAAAAAGGTACTTGATTTTATAATCTCCTAGTGCAGCAGGTAATCATATACATGCTGATAATCAGCTATACCTGGATACCCTTTTACAATGTATCTTATTTTTAAAGTGTGTAAAGAGCAGTTTAATACAGGTTTTTTTTAATGTGATTGCTCATTTTCCGTTTCCTGTATCTTCTCAACTTTGTTGACTTAAAAATATTTACAACTACCCATGCTATTCATTGTGTTCTGCACATTTCTGAATTTGAAAACACAGCTTTGTGGGATATGGCCTCCAGTCCTTTCTTTAAGGAAACAAGTTCTCTAGCCCAGGAAAAATACAATTCTATCTTCTTGTAATGTTAACCCACTAAAGACTTTTTGCTATATGAAGTTTTCTGGTTCAGACTTTAAAAACCCACTACTTTGGACACAGATGAAATGCTAACCTAGAAGGCAATGTTTTTAGAGTAGACTGCATAGAATCACAGAATCATAGAAACATGGAACCATTGAATGGTTTGGGTGGGAAGGGACCTTAAAGATCATCCAGTCCAACCCGCTTGCCATGGGCAAGGACACCTCCCACTACACCAGGTTGCTTAAAGCCCTGTCCAACCTGGCCTTGAACACTTCCAGGAAGGGGGCATCCACAACTTCCCTGGGCAATCTGTTCCAGTGTCTCAACACCCTCACAGTAAAGAATTTCTTCCTAATACCTAATCTGAATCTACCCTCTTCCAGTTTAAAGCCATGCCCCCTCGTTCTATCAGTACTTGCCCTTATAAAAAGTCCCTCCCTGGCTTTCCTGTAGAATCCCTTTAGGAACTGGAAGACTGCAATAAGGTCCCCCCTGTAGCCTTCTCTTCTCCGGGCTGAACAGCCCCAACTCTCTCAGTCAGGGCTCTGATGTATTTCAACATCTCCTCCTACATCTTTCAGATCAGTTATATAAGCAGAATAATTCATTGAACTTAAGCAGCAGCTTTAACTTACTGATTTCAAAGTACTTTACAAATGTTAATGCCTGTACACTAATGCGCGTAGCATGGGGAATAAGAGGGAGGAGTTAGAAACCTGTGTTCAATCAGGA
>NW_010188344.1:227-784 GCF_000695765.1 Mesitornis unicolor | reverse complement strand
CTGGGGGGGCACAGGGGGTGGGCACGGGGTATGAGGGGACGTGCATGAGGACAAGTTTGGAGTGTGTAAAGGGTGTGATGGGGTGTGCAAAGGGGCATGGGGGCATATGAGAGGGTGTGCAATGGGGTACAAGGGGATGTGGAAGGGGTGTGCAAGGTGACATAAAGAGGGTGTGCAAGGGGGTGCAGCAGTGACTCAAAGGGCCATGCAAGTGGGGGTGGGCACGGGGTATGAGGGGACGTGCATGAGGACAAGTTTGGAGTGTGTAAAGGGTGTGATGGGGTGTGCAAAGGGGCATGGGGGCATATGAGAGGGTGTGCAATGGGGTACAAGGGGATGTGGAAGGGGTGTGCAAGGTGACATAAAGAGGGTGTGCAAGGGGGTGCAGCAGTGACTCAAAGGGCCATGCAAGTGGCACAGAGATCATGTGTGAAGGGGCATAAGAGGGACATAAAAGGGGGGATGTGCGTGGGGACATGGAAAGAGCACAAGTGCAACACGCGAGGGGACATGCAAAGGGACAAGGAAAGGGCACAAAGAGGGACAAGGTGGGGGAC
>NW_010188344.1:0-203 GCF_000695765.1 Mesitornis unicolor | reverse complement strand
GGGCATGCAAAGGGACGTGCAAGGGGACACTAAAGTGGTACGGAAATGGGACAAGTGGGAAGTTCAAGGGGGCACAAAGGTCCATGCAAAGGGGCATGGAAAGAGCACCAGCGTACCATGCACGGGGACACCAAAAAGTGCCACCACCCCTACCTTCTGTGCCACAGCTCCCAGCTGCCCCAGCACCCCCTCCAGCTGCTCTG
>NW_010188343.1:0-1741 GCF_000695765.1 Mesitornis unicolor | reverse complement strand
ACTCCTGAGATTCTGTGATTCTGTGATTGCTTTACTGAGCTGATCTATTGATCAGATACTTTTCTCTATAATTTCAGAGAACAGAAAAGAACTAGAAACACACACAGACCATGGAATTTCTAGGACAGAAAAAAGACTCTCCTCCCTGTTGTCAATAGCAGTAGGAATTTTAATTCAAAATAAATTTTTGAAAATTAAAAAAAAATAGAGTATTTATTTATTGCTGAAAACCTGCTCAAAACATCTATTTAGGATGCTTCTGTTTTAAAGGAATGCCTTAATGCCAGAAAGGCAGCACCACCAGCTCTAGATGACCCATTTTCACGTAAAGGCTTAAGAAGTGGCGTAGTGAGAGGGAGCATGGAAAGACCAAAGCTGTCAGATAGAACAGCCCCTGGAAGGCCATTTCAGCTTGGGCAGCATTAAGCTAACATTTGGCTGTCTTAAGTCCTGTGCTAAGTGTACAATGGCTCTTCCCAGCTTCCTGACTTGCAAATTGCCTTTTCTACTTCCACAACTCTGCCAAGCAGAGCTATGTCCCACTTGGTGATATAACTTCAAATTTTTAAGTTAAAATTATAGATGAGGAGCATGGTGCTTTAGGAATAGTGAGGTTATGTGTGGCTATTGTACTTTTAAGGTCTGGAATGTTTTGTGTGGCAGACTTCAAAAGACATCAGTTGGCAATCAGTTGCAGCTGAAACAGGATTGGAGACTAAACCCAAGATTAATGTGAGGACGGATGCAGTTTGTAGATAACTATTGTGGAAATTCAATTAATTTTTGCTATTACATTTTTCTCCTTCTTATTAGTTTGATTCTATTAAAGTTAATGTGCAGGGCATAGCTGAATCGTTGGATATGTTGAGTCATATCATTTTCTAATCCAAAAAAGGCTTCATTTGACTGTAGATCCTGGCCTGGAGCTTAAATGGAATAGAAAGATCACTGTTAAGAGTAAAACCCATAGCCAACTGCGACAAGCTCAATATAGCATGGCAAAAAGGGTAACAAATGGATAATTACCAGCTCAGTGCATGTATCTGGTGACATACTGGATCTTGTTTCTAGACTGAGAGACTAGGTGCTTGAGTATGTCAAAGTTACAGCCTTGTTAGGCTTCTTACTGTAAGGTTTGTATTTACTTTATTGCCCATCAAGGAAGTGGATCAGTTTAATGGTTTACTTCCAGGGATCAATGGAACCAAATGGATTTTAGACTGCTGTTTAGTCAGTTGCAACTTACTGGGACATTATCAAAACTATCCTACACAGTACATATGATAAACTCCAAATGTTACTTTCTAGTAGTGTTGCACATATCAGTGAACATATAGCATGTGAGGAAAGAAATTATTAAGACAGAACCCCCTTCCCCCAGCAAAAATAATTCTCTAAAACAGACTAATTGTGACAAAGAATTTTAGAGAAGTGAAGGTCATGGCTATGATGAAAGCAAAGAAAAGCTTTTTTCCTAGTTGTGATGAGCTGCTTTATTTTTATGAGCAGAAAAGGAGTATCTCATTATTATCCTGAATCTTTCAAATTTTTCTTTAATCATGAAATATATTTTAAAAAAGCACTTAGTGCTAAAACATTTTTATTTCAAGATCTGCTACAGCATCAGATATGTATGACAACTCTTCATAGGTCATAAAAATTTTCTTTTTTTGGTCCATTAAAAAGCACATTTCTGCTATCGCATAAACAGTCAATTTCACAGAATCACAGAATCACAGAA
>NW_010188342.1:16291-18702 GCF_000695765.1 Mesitornis unicolor | reverse complement strand
CAGGCATGCTCACTGCTGCCATCAGACATAATGCGTAAGAGCAGGGCACACCTGCTCAAAAATATGAATTATTTTGTGCAAATCATTAACACAAGCTCCCTTCTGCATAATCAGAACTAAACAGCTGTAGGAAGTAAATTCTCCTGACCTGCAGACAATCCTATTTCCTAAGAACTTCTGTACACAGGAGAAAAAAAAAAACACAGGAAAAGCCCAAAACAAATTTATCTTTGCACTCAGCACAGTTCATCTGGAGTTGGGCTGTAAATCAGGCAAACCCACTGAATACTCTTTATGTTCTCACTATACTACACGGAAGCAAATCAAGTAAAAAAGCAAAAGAGAAAAGGAAAAAGCCCCCGGACCTAAAGAGGCTTAGAAAAACATTACCTGCTTCTACTGTGCAAGGGCTGCCATGCTGCACTCCGGCGTCATTGCTTTGTGTTTGAGTCCTTTTGTGTGATAGCACACTATGTGCTGGAAACTTTGCTTTACACAGTGATTGCACTGAGACAAAACATGTATTAGATAAACTGGTGTTCATCACTGTAACCAGAGACAGCCCTGTAACATGTTCAAAATACAACAATCTCCTTATCCAAACCTAAACCAGTCTTCCCTGAAAACTTTTTCCCACTCTTATAAGGAAGGTATACATATTTACTTATTCCTTTGTATGCAAAGAGAAGGAAAGTCATACAATTGTATTTCACTTCCTAGCTGGCAACACAAAATGGAAAATATCAAAGTCCCAATGACTGAGGTGTGGTCAGAGTGACCTCCATGGTTTATACAAAGGAAGAAGTAAAAAAAACCTAAGAGCCCAAAGAGAATTATTATTGCAAGTCAGGTAGGAGATAACAGTGTTCCTATGTTTGCATAGGGAAAATAAGGCTTTCTAAGTCAAAGTTATTCAACTTATTTTTTAGAGATGTCCAGCAAGAGCTTTTATTTCTAGCCAAATACAGGTTGGGCTAATAATGTAAACTACTACTTTTCCCTCATTTTGTTTCTTTGCTTACATGTGTGAGAAAGTATGAACACATCTGGTCATCCTACGAGCCAAATATCAAAGGCTAGGGTTTGAGGCGTAGGATTTCTAAAGGAATTCAGAAGGAAATAGACTGTGATATCTGAGACTTAAAAAAAACAGCAAATAAAGTTTAAAATCTAGCAAAAGAAAGCTAGTATGTAATACATCAGGAAATAGAAGATAATTATACCAACTTTAGCCTCTTAGCAATCCTTTAAAAATGAGAATCAAAGCATAGGTATTATCATAATATTTCTTGGAATCTAACCAATTCCTGACCCTGCATCTTTCGCCATGACGAAACAAGAAGACTGCAGTCCAGCTATGCCTCACCTCCAACCCTTCCTGTGATTACTTGTGTACTAATATGTAACAGCTCTCAGAAAACCTTGTTGTAAAGAATAGGCAGGTAAAACTCTTATTTCCCTGAATCCTGTTGTTTTCAAAGTATTAAGGCTCATTTGTAGATGATAGAGGCCTGACTATTAAAATGGCTGTGACTGAATTTTCTTGCAATTTTCTAGCTAGAAAATACAGCTTCATAAAAGGCAGGGAAGCTTTTCTTGGAAAAAGGCAGAGAGCTGATCTGTCTTACAGGTAAATAGAGATTTAGGTATGACCAATCTTCCTGGGTCAAATCAAAAGTGTATCTAGTTGGTATTAACACTGTTGATGATTAAATGCTCAGGGAAAATTGTAACAGCAAGGTGGAAAGATATGATAGTTCTTTTTAACATCCCCCTAAGCTCCAACCACATGGAGCTCTGTGATTTACTGAGATAGAAGTAGTTTCTATGTCTATAAATACTCTCGGTATCTCTTACATGCATTTGCTTAGACTTCTCTTAACTAATGTAAACCTATAGCATGTACAATGTCCTTTAGCAAGACTTCCATTGCTTACCTAATGTACGGGACTGACAGAATGTATGAGGAAATCCCACGTTTTCTTCTGTCAGTCCCTTTAAAATCACACGCTCTCTCCTCTCACATAGACCAGCTCTTATAATGGCAGGTTTACAACAGAACATTTCTGTAGGCAGTCTTAGCCTTTCAAATAAAGCAAGAAGTGTTCATGATTTTAGCTCTAAATCTGTATGGGTTTAAACCCCAGAGCTGATGTCCAATTAAGGCTGTTATATACAAATGTCATCTTCCATCATCGTTTCTTCCATTTAGCTTTTAAGACTCCTGTTCCTGTACAATCATAGTGGCATTCATTATCTTCAGTGTGAGGGCATTTTTCCTGGACTATCTGACTTTTCTGTAAGGTCTTTTTATCCTTCAGGCTGTTAACTACTGCCTTGCTTCAGGTCTGACATTAATTTTCACAGGAATCCTAATATATGCTTCAATCACATGATTTCTTCCCCTCTCT
>NW_010188342.1:0-16260 GCF_000695765.1 Mesitornis unicolor | reverse complement strand
CCTCTAATTAGCACACTATTGTTTTTCTCAACCTTTCCATTTCCCAGTCAAAGCAACTATATTATTGCCATTTGCAACTATATTATTGCCTCCTTGCCATTATATGATCTTTTTAATGCTTTTCTGCCTATACTCTTTGCAACATGGCACACAGAGGTGTTGGCACTTAGCTCTGCCTAGTGAGTTTCTTTGTCTACCTGACGACTCATACACAATGATCAAATCGATTTCCTGTTGATCACCCCTGAGTCATGCTTCTGCAATGACTCTTCATACCTGACACCAGCCCTACCTTATGGGATGCAGCCAGCTAATGATACTATTCTGAACCCCTCATTTCATTAAACTTCCTGAAGCAGAGTGCTCTGAAAAAACTATTCTTAGCACCTACATGGATGGAGTTTCCAAAATGAATTTAGCCTAAATAAGGACAGGAAGAAGGGTGTTGGCTCATGGACATGAAGCAAGACAAATAGTTGAGTCCCTGAAGTACTGTAGGTAAGTCCACTGCCATATTCAAAATATTATACAAACATTATTTTCCACTGTATGTTTCAGGAGGAAGCAGTTGGGACCATTCAGAACAGTGCATGTGCCATTTGTAAGACCAACTCCAGATGTTTTCTGAGGCAATTCATGAATGCCTCTGTCTATTATACAGACCATCAGTGCATATTCTGTTTATTTGTTACACGTTTCTTCAAAGAGCACATTGATGTCATGTAAATAACAGGCCTGTCTATGCACTTTTCCCATGCAAACTGTTTCTCAGTAGAGAATTGTGTGTTTTGGACAAAAATAATACATTTATTGACAAAAAATACTTCAGCAAAATCAAAGCACTACTCTTGCCTTTGTTTTGTATAGTAAAAAAGCCATACTTTTTGTTTCCTTCTATTTCCTTTAGTTCCTCTACTCATTACAATGGTGTTTTCCTTCACCTGTCTTCAGTTTGAGTTCCTTTCTCCATATGAAGTATCTCCGGTGCAGTAGATAATGGAATGGCCCAATTTCCTCTTGCATATACAAGAGCTATACTAACTGTTTTTCATTTGATCATTAGTAAGAATCCTTTCTCTTTCTTGTATACCTAGATGTCTTTCTTCAGTGGTTGTTAACTGAATAAATTCCAGTTTATAAAATAATTTCTTATTGTTATTCCCAAAGCACCCAATTTGGTACTGTTGAATTAAATTCCATTTCTATTAATTGACACTTGAAAGTCACTATTTTTTTCTGTATGATATATGGATTTTCTTCTGTATTGGTAATACTTCTCAACTTCTCATTGTTCATAAGTTTTACTAATATATACCCGCTATGAACTAAGTTTATAATTTGAGTCACAGAATCCTAGAATTATAGAATGGTTTGGGTTGGAAGGGACCTTAAAGATCATCTGGTTCAACCCCTCTGCCATGGGCAGGGACACCTCCCACCAGGCCAGGTTGCTCAAAGCCCTGTCCAACCTGGTCTTGGACACTTTCCAGGATGGGGCATCCACAACTTCGTTGGGCAACCTGTGCCAGTATCTCACTACCCTCACAGTGAAGAATTTTTTCCTAATATCTGGTCTAAATCTACTCTCTTCCAGTTTAAAACCATTCCCCCTCATTCTGTCCCTACCTGCCCTTGTAAAAAGTCCCACCCCATCCTAAAACCTTTCCACAATGTACTGTAAGTCTAATGCCCTCTCTTTTCAAGACAGGTTGCCATTACTTCCTTACCCACCCTTCTTTTCATTACTAAACTCCATCTTCTGCAGGAAATTTCTCCGTTTCCTTTTGTTCCTCCAGTTAAAGAATATTACATTTACATCCAGCAACTGGGATACGTTCACACTTCACTCTTGCATTTCCAGTTCACAGCATAGGTGAAGCTGTCTCCTGAGATCATACCCATCAAAATCTAGGAACCTTAATCACAAACAGATTTCTCCAAAGAAATTGCAGTTGAAACAAATTGCATTTATTGTTGATAAGAAGTCTCATTTGGTGACAAGAATTTCAATATCTTTTGGAGAAGAAGTGAGAAATAAGCAGTCCCTGAAGATTTCAGAACACTGCAGAAAATGAGTCCTAATTATAGGTGAATATAGGATTATAAAATATTACACTTCCAGGCTTTTATTAGCTCAGCTTATCCTAGAATGAGCTGAACAAATACAGGCCTTGCTAGACATTGTGAAACCTCTGTGAGAGGTTACTTCATATTCCTTTCTGCAGGGCTGGCTTTATTTCTGAATAAAATAAACCAGTGACAATGTATGCGAAAGGCAAAAATGTCCATCACTATCAGAACAGAACATCTGATTTCCTGCGACAGACCTAAATTCCTTTTCATTTTTATAAATACACCTAAGTAATAACCTGATGGGTAGGAAACTCAGAACTCCTTATACTTAGGTACTATACTAGTTTTAGAGTAAACAAGTTGGCTAAATTACACCATTGACAACTTCCATCTGAGCTGTTGACTGAATCCATTGAGGCAGAATTCTCTGTATTTCTCAGACTGCAATTACTCGATAAAGTCCCAACAGGTAAAAACTGCGGAAAGAACTTATTTATGAGCAGTGAGTAATAAAACAATCTGAGTTAAACCAGAAAATATGTAGATGATTACAAAAGAAAAATATATTTATTCAGAAGAGATTGAAGGAGGTTAGCCTTCAAGTACACTGAAAAGAAAGAGAAGCTGAAAAGCTTCTCCACTAAAGCAAAAATGCAACCAGTACCCTAACTGATTTTTCTTAGATGACCAAGAAATAACTATGTAAATATGGAGATAAATCCCCCTAGGATGCTGCTTTGCTTGATGTCATCGTTTCACATGTAAAAGCTGGGTGTAATGTCCATAATGTGTTAGCTGCCACAAACATTATCCTGACATGACACAGAACCCCTTATGTCTTTGGCTTCTTAGAAAATGCATTTAAACTTACTTCCAGAACATAATGAAAATTAGGTGGCATTAAATAAAATTGAGTTGCTTTTGTGTGACTCCCACCCTTCCTTACCATGATTTCAGGATGACTTCAAGCTGTTCTAACACAGCACAGGGAAACAGCTTGCACTGAGCAGCAGGAGAAGGCAAAAGTGAGCTTTAAATACTGTTTCTACACTCCCCTTTTCATGATATTTACATTATGGCTCCTATCCAAGATTCTTGTACTCTGTTTTCAAAGTAACAACTGCACAGCAAGAGTGCAACATTTTGCTCTAATCTACAACATGACTCTTATTAACATGCAGTGAAGAGCCTGTATTTTTTTTCCTTTGTAGCTTCACTGCAGCTGTGCAGATGTCTTAAATGTGCCACTAAAATGGTTCACAGGACCTGGCAGCACATTTGATCTCACTCTAAGGAAAGCTGTCAACATTAATTTCATTTTAGAAATAGACTTATTCTTGCTTCTTAAAATGATAGCTTAATAAGTATAAGTTGCATCTCACAGCTTAAAGTATACTGTAAGATATCTCTGAATTTCATCGAGCCTGAATAATTAAAAAGGCTTGTTTTTCAATGTTAGCGCAAGGTTATTGTTCTTGCCTTAGACCCATAATATAGCAAAATTGTTCCATTCCCTGTTTCTGTCCCATCCTGACTCTTCAAGTAAAATCAAAGATCTTTGTATTCAGGTGCACATGTATGAAAGACTTTTCTATCTTGTCTTTCTCTTTCTCATCACTAGTTTTTAAGGAGCCTATGTAGCATCTGTATAACACTTGAACACATTTAAGTGCCGGTCTATGACAGTTCTTCCACTGGTATATGCTTCCCCATGTTGGAAAAGATAGCGACTTGCAGATCACAATGTGGAAGGCAAAAGCAACTGAAAAAAACATGATATCAAACTGCCTGGTCACAGGTTAGGTAGGCTGTAATTACTTTAGGTCTGGCAGGATGATGATTTGCTGGCCTAACCAATGGCAGGATGCATTTTCCCAGGAGCCTGATGAAGAAAACTGCCTAAGACACACTATAGAAAAGTGCTGTAGCAAATGTCTTAAACCAGCTCAGTTTCTCTTAAAGAATCTTCATGGAAATTTCCATCTAAACAGCGAGATAAGCCTTATTTAGAATTTTAGTTAGGCTAATACCACCTTCTCTTTCCAGTTAAGCTTTGCCTTTGAATACAGGTGTATCATTGTACTGATAACAGGAGTTTTGTCAAAGAATATTTAAACTCCGGCTATGATATATATAGTTCTAAGCTGGTCACAAGGACCTGATTTCTCTGCTGCAAGCAAAGCTATACAGCAAAATTGCTGAAGTAGGCAATGGAGGGTTTTGCAAGGCACAGAACTTTGCAAAAGAGCAAAATTTTTGACCTAAGATTTTCCTATGTTTTCTTTTTTCATAAAAACATTGGAATACTGGTAAAAATAGTGGAATTTAGTGCTAGTTGCAGTTGCAGGAGTGACATTTACCTCAAATTTTCTCTCCAAACTATTCGAGGCCAGGACTTTGAAACAACTTTGGTGCATATGAGTGTAAGAGCAAGCAGTCAGGATCAAGATCACAGGACTCTCTAGCCTAGTATCCTGACAGTAGCCAAAGGCAGTTGCCTAGGAAGGAGTATAGAGCAAGTACACATGATACTTCTCCAACTACTCTCCTAAGACTTTTGTCTTAGGAATTTTGGCATAGATAACATCAAGCAAATGGCTAAAACACAAATATAAAACTAACAGAATCAGTGGGATAATGCACATTAGGAATGTGCAAAAATGTATGCAGCATCAGAATTCCAAATAATTTTAGGAGATGCAAAGTGGGCACACGTTAATTAGAACCCAGTTTAAGACTGCTGAACTCATTTCACATTGATCAATGGAACACCCATCAAACAGAAACAGCCATTGATCAATTCTGACCTGGATTTAAATCACAAGCCTGAGGCTGAAGAGCTTTGTACATGGTTACCATTCCCAGAACCATGTAATGTAGTTGCAAAAGAGAAAAACGGATGGTTCAGCTGAAAGACAATCAGAAGTCCCTGTATGCATTTACTTAAGTAGAGGAATTCACAGACTAGAAGTAGAAGCAGCAGGAGGGGAAGGAGCTGAAAAGAAACAGGAAAATAACGACATTGCATAGAACTAAGCAGTAATACTAACATTACACCTACTTGCAGCATTTAAGCAACCAACAGGCTTCAAAAAACTTTGATGCTTTACACATACTATCAGCTGTCTCAGATATTAAGAATGTGTCTTTCAATCCATCAGTAGAAGCTGCTGACATGATAACAAAAACATTAAGGAAAGCTGAAAATCACAATAAAGCAGCAACTTCAGCAGTGAAAGCCAGGGTGCTGAAGTGATAGGCACCTTCCTTTCCTTGAGTTTGGTTTAGAGTTAATCTTTGAAATCCTCAAGACATGTGCTTTTATAGCAATAAAATTGCAATGTCACATCAATAGTTGAATAGCCAGTGCTACTTTTTAAATAAAAGTATATAAATTTTAAAAGTGCCATCACTGGCCAACGTGGCCAGTCTCACAAAGTGTACATTATCTGCTCTTTGCACTGAAGTCCATCTGAACTGAGAATGCCCTTTATATTGCCAGGATCTTCTTTGGCACTGAAGACTGGGCCCTGGTTATATACAAGAAATACAGTAAGTAGTTTTACAAGATGTGTATAATGGATGCATCTATATTTTATACCCAGCACAGGTGTCAAGTTAGCATTTCTTGCACACAGTTTTACAGACTTCAATATTTTGTTTCCAAGTACAGGAGAGCAGTATCACAGCTATCATAACTTTTGCAGTGTGATTCGCAAAGAAATAATACAAGCCATCACATGTAGTAGCTGTTACCATTTCTGAGTTTTTACACCATTTATGGTGCTCTGTCTCATAAAATCTTGGTCTCATTTTCACTCAGACTTTTTGGTGCTTTCTCTCACATCATGCATCATATGTGCAATTGCAGTCAAACTTCAAATACAAGCACATACGTTATCTTTTCAGTCTCTTCTTATATTTTCTTCTGCTTTGATGTCTTTAAACTTTAAGCTGTATAAATTATTTACATTTTGTATACATTATATAGCTTATATAAGCCAATAGCATCTACTAAAGTCTAGAGAAAAGACAAGCTGTTTTGTCTGCTTTTTAGGTAAGCAGTTTTCTTTTCCCCAGTTAAATATCTACATTAGCCATCTCCCCTTCCCACCTGTACATTGCCACATGACTGGCTAAAAGTGAACAATTAAATTATTTTTTCTTGGCTACTTACCTAAAACAATGGAAACCTGAGCTGAGTTGGATCCATGGCCACAATTTTAATACAAACAGAACACAGAATAAACAGGGCAAGGTAAAGAGAGCACTACAAATCCCTGAATTAAGGAAAATATACAATGGCTGGAAGTAACTAAGATCCCCAAGATAACTAAGCTATGTGAAGGTTAAAAACTCATGGCAGTTCTCTGACTGAGATCTGAGCACAATAGTACTGTCTGTATTATAATGATCTTTCCATTGACTGTGCAAATATTTAATATTTGTTGTTGAAAACTCCAGGTACTACAAAGAATAGGGGGAAAAAACAGTGTTGTGGTTTACATAGTTGCTCTGTCACCCAATGCCTTCATCCCACCCAGGTAGAGGGGCCAGGAAAAGGAAAGAAGATTTGTGGGTTGAAATAGTAATATAATTAATGAATAAAATAATAATAGTAATAGTAATAGTAATAGTAATAGTAATAGTAATAGTAATAGTAATAGTAATAGTAATAGTAACAGTAACAGTAATAGTAATAGCAATAGCAATAGCAATAGTAATAGTAGTAGTAGTAGTAGTAGTAATGGTAGTAGTAATGGTAGTAGTAATGGTAGCAGTAATGGTAGTAGTAATGGTAGTAATGGTAGTAATGGTAGTAATAGTAGTAATAATACCCTAACAATATTAACAGTTATAATATAACATACACAGAATTATACGTAGGCAATATTGTGGAGGAGTAGGCCTTAGGGTTAGGACAGTAAACAAGTCCCTCTCTACATATCAACCACGGAACAGGTCTGCTGCTATCCTCAGCAGACTCCCCAGTTTATAGTGAATGTGACATTTATGGTATGAGTAGTATTAATTGGTCAGCATGGGGTCACTTTGGGGTTGACTCCCTTGGGTTTCAGCTCCCCTCAGCCTCTGCATATGTTTATCTTAAGACCACAGAAGACCTTGACCACTGTGGCAACCTGCATACCATGGCAACCTGCATACCTGAAAACCGTAACACAGTTTTTATCAACTTTGTTCCTATGAAATAGAGTGTTGTAGTCCCTACAAAATCAGAATTTTTCTCAACAGAAAACTGATTCTAAAATTCTGTCCCACTAAACCAGGACAAGTAATTATGGGAAAATAATGATTAATGAATGCCAATATTTCTGAGAAATAACGTGTACCAAATATGACTTGCGTATAAGTGGAAGAGCTCTCAATGAAGATGTAAGAAGAACTGCATGAAATAATACAGTAGTACGAAAATAGGATCCTATCCCAAAACTTTCAGGCAAGTATTATTCATGGCTCTTCAAAGAGATGTATTTTGTAGAAATACATGAAGGAGAAGAAAGGGAATTTTTTAGGCTAACAGTATCCAACCACAATTGGGATAACATTCACCTGTTGGAGGGCACTTTAAATCAAAACAAAAGCAGCCCGGAATTTGTTTCATCTAACAGGACAAGTCCATTAGAGCCTTCTGACAGAACAGCATTTGTGAACACATTGCAGTGCTTATCATCACAGACAGGTCAGCCTAACCCAAGGCTGGCTGGAGCTGCTGCCCTATCAGGCTGTGGGTATAACAGCAACTTAAGTTGTGCCAGGGAGCGTTTCTAGGCTGTGGAATTTGTCCATACTGTGAAAATGCCAGCACATTTTCTGGCATGGTTTTGACCCAGGCTTGCTAGCACTTTGCCAAACTGTTCCTGGGCAAGGTTCAGGACTTAGCACAGGTTATAGACCTTTCCCAATACAATATCTGGATGCGTCCATCTTCTTTCAGAAACTAGAAGTGTTTAAATGTATGAACAAAAGCACTTACAATCCAACTGGACTCAGTGTCAAAGGACAGTCTTTGTATGTTTAATTTACTAGTACAGATAGATCCAGAGAAATCCCAAATCCCTACAGTGGTCAGGCTTGTATGTTGCTGTCCTTAAGTCACTTATTGACTCATATATTACTGAATACACATTTGAATTTCATGCTGAGATGAGGAAATTTCATTTTCAATATTAGATTTACTATCCTCATCTAAAAAAACTATGTATTCAAAGCAGCAGCTACACATTGTCACCAGCACCTGAGAAAGGAATGAAATAAACTTTCATGTGGCTATCATGCCAATTAAAAATAGATAAGTCAGATGTAACAAAATTAGGCCCTGAAATTCCTGTGATTAAACTTCTGTTACATTCATTACTCACTACCTCCACACATACCTCTCAACTCCCCTTTTTATTGCTTTAGTTTTCACTACCTTTCTTCTGTACCAGTGCATTTAGTGATTCTTGCACTTATGCTTAGCTTTAGTCACTGTTACAGGATATTTCTGCAATATCACACTGCCTCCACATTTGCAACTTACTACAGGATACCCCTTAAAAACTCCAAAATCAAGGCAATTTTCATTCATACTGGTACTCACACAGACCCCTCTAACACACACACACAAACACACATACAAAATTATTCTCATTTTAACCGAATCCCTTTGTACCGTCAGGGAGTTTGTAGGCCAAAAAAATCAGGTGCCTAACATTTATTGATTTTTTTAACAGCTACTATAGTTTTAATTATTGAATGATGACATTGGATTTCCTCATTCAGCTTGAAAAACCTATCCTCTCTCAGTCCCTAAGCTCCATGACAATTTATAGAAAACAGTTGATGAGAACATAGCAATATTTTGGGTATCAAATGAAACTGTAACACATAGCTTTAGGAAGAATATACTGACGCAAGCAGCTCTTATACTGTCTTCTTTAGGATGATATATTTTATTGTGTGTGATCATTGTGCCTGGTGCATGAAGTCTATCTATGGCTACTCCTAGGGAAAAGAGATCTAAGCAACAAAAGGCAGTGCAGTGTTTTTATTTCATACTTGCACTGAAGTGCTGCTATCAGATCAAACTATGCAAATATTGCTGTATTAATGCAGTTAGAACATTTTTGTGTAATAAGCAGATCAGAGAGAGAAAACTTTATGCTTTATTCCTCAGACAAAATTTGTACTGAAATCAGGTGGAAATCACTGACAGTTCTGAACAAGTAATTTTAAACATGAGCTAAAGATGTGGTATGGATATGCTGTCAGTTAAACAAATACATTGAGTAGTGTGTAAATTTCATTGTTTTCTAGGAATCAATATTTGCACTTTATTTGACCTTTCCCCCACCTATTCTAATGATTTATTTTGACAATTGTTAGCTAACAAATTCTACTGTACAAATTAGCCTGTATTTTCTCCGTAAGTTCTTGCAGTCTGCTATTTCTGTTAAACCATTGACAGAGTTTACAAAAGTGACGCAAACCTTTATGGAATCACAGCTACAGGGTATTCTGAATGTAGTGATTTATATAGTGAATTCAGTTATAGATTTATAAGATTAAACTTAATTTTATTTTCTGATTTGCATGTCTTTGAGCTTTTAATAACTTACTTCAGCGTGTATTTTTGTCAGAATTAGTATTGACAAACCACTTTTAAAAATTCAGCATAATTTGAAATCTAGCAGTTTGAAATTGAAAGAATACTACAGCCTTGCAGTCCTATCTGCTTAATATTACTAGTTCAAAAAAAAACAGAGGAAAAAGGTCTTGCTATTTATTATTTGACACTGTATAACACCCTAAATCCCTCAGATGGACTTCTATCTTAGGTAAAACACCTTTTTTATGGATTTCTCTCCTTTAAGAGGTAAAAATGTTTTAATATGCTGTCTTCATAATGTCCACACTAGGATTGTCACACTTATAACTTGCTGTGAAACAAAATTTCAGAGCCAGCTGGTGGTCCTATGACAAGGTAATGTGCTATCACTAATGAACACAGCACTTCAACCTCTGAACCTCTCTCAATTCTAGCAAGAAATACTGTGGTAAAAAGGTGTTTGGCAAAGAAGGGAAAAACCCAGACATTACAGGGCTCCCAGCAAGTTCTTTCTGACATATGAAAAAGATATAATGGTAAGTACTAAATAGAACCCCATCCTCCCTGACTTGAACAATGAAAGAAGACAATTCAATTCAGGTCCTCTAAAACCAAGAATAAGACACCATTGCCTCAAAGCAAGAAAAAAAATTCAAAGAAACTAGAGCTGCAGGGCATCCCTGTATGTAAAACAGCACTTCAACCTGTTAACCCTTTCTAGTTCATATGTGCTAATCATGCAGTGAATTTTATTAAAAAATAATGACTATTAAAAAATAATGACTCTTCTTCTTTGAGTGCCCATGCTGACTTTCAAATAAACTTGCACCTCTCACTGGTAAGCATATGAGAATCTTATTCTGAGGAAATCAGTGTTTCAAGCTTCAACATGCTTCAAGCTGAGCACATAGTATTGTGCTGAAAGGCTTGCTAAACACAAAGTTCAAATGTTTACCCAAGGTAACAGGACACAAGTTGGATTAGCTGTGTCTCTAGTTAGGGAATTTTAGTGAACTAACAGCATTACTATTTACATATTTCTGCTTCCTACTGCCAGGCAAGGATTACAGAGTAGTGGTATTCCATGTATTTCTTCACTGCAGTACATGGCAAAGTAATGTAGTTCTGATCTTGTTCTTTAGATCACATTTTAAAATTGTACTTCCCTGTGAGATTTTTCAGAACATTTTATTTCATATATGCTAAATATAATTTATCACATTATGTTATCAAAGAGTTTGCCAGTGATTTTGAAGGAAGTATTATAACCTCATGCACGTTTCTACTCAGAATTAACATCAAATCACACTATCATTTAATTTTATGCTTTATCTAATATAAATAGTCTTTCATAAATGCAGTTTGAAATTGAAAGCAATGCTGCGGGAGTACTATTCATTTTAGAAATTTGCAAAATCAAAGAGAAATAATAAAGTATAATATAATACAGACAGATGTTACACATTCAGATACTGTGTATTAAGAACAACATGGCTGATGATATAGCTTCAGAGATGGGGTAACAGTGCTCTATTTCATATTTTGTGCACTAGAATAGCTTTATGAAATACTTAACTGATTTTTTAAGGTCCTAGAGGTGCAAGTCTATTGATTTACTAGCAAGCATAACTGTAACACAATGCTCCAGTGCAGAATACTCTACCTAAAAAGTGCAAACCGCAATAGTAAGCTGTTGCAATTTGAGTTAATTTGGCAATGGCAAGGCCTTTTAAGATCTAACATTAAAATTTTACCAGGGAAAAAAACAACAAAGCAAGATGCAGTGTTTGCTGGGGTAAAAAGCTTTAGCATGGAAGTAAGATCTGAAGTCTAACACCATGTCCTGAAAGGTGACTTTAGGGAGGTCTCTCCCATGCTCTGAGCATCTGTTCCCTCTTCAACATGGGACATTGAGCCCTTGTTTGGTTTCACTCATTTCAATTGCAAGTTTTTTTAGGCAAGTACTGTGCATCTCATTGGACTCTGCATGTTACTGCCATGCAAAGAAGAACAAAATATCTGTTTTGGTAGAACTGGAAGTTTATTCCAGCTGGCAAGAATACAGTTGCTACATCCTTTCTATGCCACAGATAACCCTGAACACATTTAGATTCATGGACTGCTTTGAGTGAAACGCATATTAGTAGTCCGCTGTGGAGCAGCATTATGGGAGAGACACTGATGTTAAACTAATCACATTAATACAACATCGTAAAGTAACGCTACTTTTGCTATGAGAGACATCAACAATAAAATCTATTGTAGAGGATACTTGTTGATTAAAAGAAGAACTCTGTGAAGACTATAATGTGGACACAATTTTACTGCTCCATAATAAAAAAATAATAAGGTAATGTCACTGTGAATTACCATATTATCTACAATGTTAAAGTGCCACAATGAAACTAGCAAGCTATTGCAGTGAAAGCATGTACATGACATAAAGTTACCTAGTATGCAACTCTGTCATACTCATGGTAATAGCAAGAATCTATGCTTAAAACAGTAGCAAAGTTGAGAGGCAAAGAGTCTATGCTCCAGTTCCTAGGAAGTACAGAACAACAAATGATATGAGACAGTAAGAGCTCAAGGCTACCTGGAAAGACATGAATGAAATATAGCCTCAGAAGCTATGGGAAAATCACCTTTGGGCCATATTAAAAAAAAACATTAAAAAGATATTCAGTTTCTCTACTGTTCAGAACATGTTAGATGAATCAGTTATATTTGATCTGACTCACTCAAATAGCTGCCCATCATTAAATAAACTTAAAGAACTTGTATTCATGAACAAAAGAAGAGAAAGTGTTGGTTAATAAGGCTGTTACAAATATCTCACAAAGGAAACACTTCTCAAAATCTTTAGGAATCCAAGGAAGATGGCAAAGACCTGAAGCTTTACCTCCAGGTCCCACATTGTTACATGCTCTGCTATGCCCTGCTCTCTCCCCGCTCCCTCCCGCCCTTTCCCTTAATTGAGTATCACTCTATCACCCAAGAATTAGGAGATGTGAGCATTAGTGGCTCCTGCGCAAATGAGTTTAGGTTATCCTTCCTTTCTGAGGAAAGTTTGCAGAAACTAACACCTATTTCCTGGCATCACACTTTCCTACATTTGGCATTTTTCTACCATGTCTAAGGTGCAGGCAAAAGATGAGGGGTTTTCATATGCTTGGGTAACACAGCTGTTACACTCTCTCTTTCCACAGGTTTTCTGTCTCAGCAAAAGAAAGGTGTTTCAGGTGATCAGGATGACAAACATAACTAACAGAGCAAAAAGAATACGTCTTCTGTTATGCATCTACTATCATAGCTCCTACATGGATTTATAACTTTTGTGGGAAGAAACTAGATCCTAGCTGGTATTTCAAGGTACTCTTAAAAAATGTGTATAACTCTCAATAAACTATATATATTGCACAGTTGTTTATAACTCACTGCACAGATATCAGTATGTGCCAACCTGTGTTATTTCTTACTGGAATTTAATTCAGAATATAACCTCTGCTGTACTTCAATACATTAAAAATACTGTCTACACTATCATTCTAGACAGAAAAAATGGACTGCTTTTTCATTTCTATGCCCCATATTTTTCTCTCTCTCTATATATAAAGGTTATGATATCCAATGTAAACCTATAGTAGCTTAAATGCTATCTGTCAAACTGCTACCACTTAATTAGTTCACAGAATTATTATTTTTGGCTTACCCAAATCTGTAGCTTAATTCTTTTCTCATTTTTGAAAACCGTTTTTACTTTGAAATCGATCCCAACTGTGCTTACAAATGCAGACGTAAAGGAATCATCAGCATATCGGAACAAAAAGGAGGTTTTTCCAACACTGCTGTTGCCGATAATGAGCAGTTTGAACATGTAATCAAAGTTCTGATCAGATGTATCTTTCTGGACATATCTGGAATCTTGAGCAGATGCCATCTGTAATTAAAAAGAAATAGTTTATTTTCTCTTCTATCATATAGAACCAGAAACATTTAGATTTTATTAGAGTTTAGATACCATATGTGAATGAACTCAGGAAGAAGTTCAGAGGTTTAATTCTTTTTTATGACTCTTGTATCCATGGTAATAGTCGGTTGCAGAAGAGGATATAAACATCACTGATGACTGGTACAAAAAAAACCCTAAAAATCTAGGACTGTTCTTGAGTTAAAAAGATTTACCTTCAGAAATGTGATGAATTAAATAGACAGTGAAAATATGGACAAAGATACTTCATGTGTACAAAAAGAAAATAAGAGATGAATGGTATGTTATGACATAGGAGGCATATTTCCAAACAAAAGCTTAATATGCTCCACATCTGACTAAATTCTTGAACCATGTATTTTACTGTAAATATGATGCTGTCTTCTGTAATGCCTATAATCTCATTCAAAGCATTTTGCCTTTACCAGCTTTCAGTTATTATACCATTAAATAGGGAGTTGGGTATATACCTTTGAAATCTGGTCCTGATGTTTTCTAGTTCTAGTCAATTCTATAGTTTTGGAATTTTCAATGTTAATGCAACATCATCATAAGTGACAGTTGTCAATGTTTTCAAATTTGAGTTCTTAAAATATAGTTTCTAATTCATATAAAACACCTAAATAAGCACAGATTACTGAATACTGCTAAATAGCAAGCTTATTTTGCTTTAGTGACTTCAAAGACCATGGGTTCCATTTATGAAAAATATAATTTTGGCTTGAAGGAGAGTTGCAGAGATTAACTTGAAAACCTGATCAAAATTCTACCTGGGATGCTCAGAAAACAGATGCAAAAATAAAGAACTTAAAACTAGGTAGTGTTTCACCTCTTATGCTTTTTAAGAAAAAAATTCAAGTATTTTGGGAACCTGGCAGGATTTTAAATTCTTGTAGTCTGGCAATAGTAAAGGCAACACTTTTGCACACTGATTTCAGACAGAGAGACATCATATACTAACATGAAAGTTTATGGAAAAGCAGTTCATGTGAAAGCTTTCTAAGTTAGATTTGTCAGAGTGCATTTGGGCAATCAGAGAAAGAGCCACCTTCTCAGCAGAATTTTTCTGAGCTAATTCTCCTTTTTCAAAGTACAAATAACAGTATGTCAAGTTCTTTGGGCTACTGAAGAGGCATATAGAAGCGGGGGAAAAATGTCCTGAAGGAGACAATGGAAGTACCAAGCTTTTCACATAAAATTCAGTGCAAAATTTAAATTTTATAAATAATCCAGTAGGGAGTGTTTGATTTCAGAATTACTTTTATTTAGTAGTGACTAAAGTTCTTGATTAAATGTAGTCTTAGGTACCTATGTGCTTGCATCCTGAGTGTTTGCATTGGCCTTGATACCTATTCACTTTTTTTACAGGCATGAAACAAAGAAGGTTTAGAACAAAAACCTAAATATTACCAAGCATAATAAGTCACTAATCTTTCATCTTTCTGATTCCTATAGCAAGAGAGAGAAATAACCTCCCTTATAGTAAAAGTATTTGGAGATATTATGCTTAGAATACAGGAAGAAGAAAATAATAAGCTGTTTATACCAGTCCAATCACAACTCGCTGTATAGTAGTAAAAAGTATGCTGATGTTGTGTACAGTTTACAACAATAAGTCAATGAAGTCCAGGAGACAAAAGATATTTCAGTGTTCCTCTAAATTAATGTGTTTATGTGCATTATCATTGCAACAGTTGCCTTAAAGGTTAAAAAAAAAAATAATTAAAAAAAAATAAAACCCAACAACTTCACTGTGCCTTGAACTTAAGGATTTACTACTTGCAGTACTGTAGGCAGAATCATGGGCAAGTTGGACACGGAATTGCAGCCAGTTTTTTTTCCAGGGGTAGGAGTATTACATCCTATTACTACATTACACTACATTACATCCAATTACTACATTACATCCTAGTGCTACATGCCTATTACAGAATGCAGAAGGCATAGGAAAGGCCTGGGAAATAAGTAATTTCTCCACCTCTCACCTGGAGAATCATAAGAAGATTAGTGAGGCACTGATAATAATTCAAACTGTTTGGAAATACTAACTTTAGCTTAGAGAGCCAGTCTCCATAGACTGCCAATAGTGATCCTTTCTCATATCCAAAGCTTAGAGGACTTTTAGTAAAGTACTAGTGCCTGCACTAGTCTGAAGAAACATCAAACTCAGAACAGGTGCTAAGACTTTTTCATTACTTCCCAAACTCACTCATTCTGTAATAAGCACAGAGACAGATTCTTCAGAGTACAATTCACATCACCTACATCAGAATCCCACTTAAAATGATGCTCTAGAGGAGTCTATATTTTTCTGCTGACTGTAAGGGATACCTAGATGCTTGATCATCTTGAACTTAATGAATAAGCCTGAAGTGCTGCTGCTTCTAAACACAAGCTACTGACCTCAAGAAAGTATGGCAAGCATTGTAGCCCACTTACTGATGTATTAAGAAGTCAGTTCACTCTAAAACGACTTGTCTATGGAGGCATTTGGCAAGGAAATTGAAGAAGCTAGTGCGGATGTTATGTTCCTCCTTCAGAAACCATGCTGAAAATAATCACACAGAATCACAGAATCGCTCAGTTG
>NW_010188341.1:0-5516 GCF_000695765.1 Mesitornis unicolor | reverse complement strand
CTAACGTTCTGTGATTCTGTGAAAACAAAAAACCCAAACCATTCCTTAACCAATGAAAAACCTCACATTTTGTTTATCTGTCCACTACATAGATCTGGTACTGTCAAAACTGGTACTTGTTTTTAACAACTGACAAAGTGAACTTCTTTCAGTAGGATCAAATAAGAGTATCTGAGAACAACCGTTACCTTTATGACAGAGTAATGATTGATGTAGTTTAATTTTGTGTAGTACTTTGTGCCTTTACAACTTTATGCTTACCTTAAACTGGCAGTGATACACTGCTTTCATACTAAGACTATTCTAACAGCTCGAATATAAAGTACATGATAGCTCTACAACCCATGGCATAATAACCATATTCAAACTGCTTCTCTTTTCAAATACATAGTTAGTTTTTTAACTTCATAACTTAATATCACCTTTTAGCTTACTAATTATACCTGACAAGCTACACAGGGACATCATGATTAGATTTGAATTTGTTAGCTATAACAACTTATACAGTTTGTGTCATCAGTAGTTAACTTGTAGCCAATATGATAGCTACACTTATACCGAGCTATTCATATTCTCTAAAATTGAACAAATCCACTAGTTCTAGTATATGATTTCGGTTGCATTCAGGGTTGTCTATCATGTCTAATGATAATGCTTAAATTAGACTGCAGGAAAAGCAGCACCTAGAATGAATGCAAAGGCGGCGATCTCTAGAGGGGAGGAAAAACTATCATTTGTATGGATAAGCAGGTGAGACCATAAGAAGCATAAAGCTTTGCAGAGTTAGTAATCGGAAAGCCTTCAGCTATCCACATCCTCAGACATAAAATCAATGTCTTACATTTTAACACAAAAACTTCATTTTTCAAATGAGTTTTCTGCTTCCAAACATTATCAGACAGTGTAATTGCTCAGCCAAAACCATAAGTCTTAATTTTGTCTAGAAAGTGGATAGGGTTAAAAAATGTCTATTATGGTTGGCATACTAGATATATATACACATTTTGAAGTTATTACTGAACTAGCTTCCACCATTAAACTAAGCCGATCAGTTATAGTATCAAATTTCTGCATAGGGTCTCTCAGACTAGCACATCATGGAATCAAAAGATTTTAAACATTTTTTTGTAGTTGCTACTCCTTTCTCTTCCATCAGTTAGGTTTTAAAATGAGATATCGTAGGTAGTTTAATCAGGCAGCTATGCTGTAAGCTGACCTGCTTGGCTGGACACAGGGACAATATCAGGAAGCCTACTCCAGCCACAGAAAATGCCAGTTCTCTTTTACAGTACAGCAATAGTGAGACAAGATGTAACAACCTGTTGAGCCTTTATTAACTTATTTTGTCCTCTGAAGTCTTAGCAAGCATGCTGTGACATTTTGCGCCTTATGGGTACAGCTCTCAACAACAACAGGCTTGGTTCTACTTGAATGGCATAACTGTTTCTCACAGCAATTACCGTTTCTATTTTCATCCTTTTCAGATGGCGGTATTGTTAAATATCACAGGATGACATGGGTTATTTTTTCCTCAAAGACTTCACTACTACCATGCTATTTTGACATGATTCCCACTTATCTTTTATGAAACCAGACTTTTTACTTTACCCATGTGATCTTACATAGTTCCACCTGAGTGACTGGCATTCTGAATCAGAAAAACATGTCTTAATACTGTTAAAAAACATTCTGAACTTCACCACATCATAGAAGAGACTTCTTCAGGCTCAACCAACACTGACTTCTCATATAAGATATAACTCAAGTGAACATAGTGACACATAACTACCATCTTTAGATGTTCACAGCGACTTCTCTGTGCTCAACAGCCTGAAGTAATTACTACAGTACTGGCAGAGAGCCATGAAAGGCTTAAGTCTCACTAGGCAGAGGCTGTAAGCTGCGCAACTCCTAACCAAGGAGTAACCCGTTACATCCCAATGATATAGAAGCGACATCTGCAACTACTCAGACAGGATGATACAAGTCTGTCTGCATTGATCTTCTGTATTTTAAAGTAATTTCTTAGTTTACATTTATTAAACTGAAAGCTTTTTGTTTCCAAACATTGATTAAATACAGAAAAATTGTTTTTAGGTTATTATTCATATTGATTTTCCTAATTTATTCTCTCTGCCAATCTTTCAATCTAGAATAACAATATGTTGCCTATGAACAAAGATTTATATTTGCTTAGGGTGCTGTACAATAAGCAGGTATACATTAATGCCATGAAACAACATATTTTCTATCTTCAGTCACTGAACAAATCTTCCTATATTGTATCCTGCAAAAGTTTTACAGAAAACTCTGGCCTCCTAGGAATAAATAGATACTAAGGAATGAGCAAATGGCTTTAGAACCAGTCTGAGTTTGTGTCTTACTTCTTCTCAAAAAGTCTGTGGGTTTGGTTTGGTTGTTTGTTTTTTTTTAAAGGCATACTAGTTTAAGTAATGTATTCTACAGGTTTTTATAATTACTGTCTTTCCCCCCATAAGTAGACTTCTCCTGTAAGACTAATCCATGGTGCTTTTCTTGATCACTGCCTTCGAGTTACTTAGTTTATCCTGTCTGGGAAGAAAATCGTGCAACTTTCAAGCCGGTTACTGCAACAACTCACTTTATTGCTAAAATCAAAGCCCCACGCAATGGCACATCACCACCTTCTCAGTAGAAACAGTAGTTCAGCTACTGCTGCATAGGTGGGTGAAGAAGGGAAGAAGGTCCAAGTTTCCAGGTTAGTGCAGTCTACTGCCAAATTTCAGAAATGCTAGCAATTTAGCAGGTGAGAGCGAGCTGGCTGGGAAGCTAGAAGCTGTTCTTTAAAAGTGTACTATAGGCAGCATAATCAAATGCCTTCTGGAGACTGAAGATGAAACACAATTTTCTGTGACGAAGTGAAAGGTAGAAGAATATTATTCAAAAATTTAGGTAAGTTAGAAACCTTTGGGATCTATCTAGGGAGAACAGAATTCATTGTCATTTACCTATCATGTTAAAGATCTGTGTATGTAAAAGACTGACACACTTTTTTTTTTTTAAAAGGTTAAAGTTGGGTGTTGCTCCCATGAGTCCCACTTTTTCGATATGCAATATTTAACAGACTTTAACAATATGACACACGACGACATCTGAAATCCAATTAATCTCTTGACATTTCACTAGAAGTCAAAGCAGTGGACCACAGGATGAATAAGGACACCTCACCCATGAAGGTTGATCTTTCATGAGGTGCAAATGAGTTACAATGACCTGACTACAAAGTTTATTGCAGATCTCTTCCTTTTTAATAATTGTCCCTGCTTTAAGCTTCTATTATGCTTTCGTAATATGATATTGGATTTAACAACTGCGGTAGCTGACATTCTACATCGTCACAAAAGGCCCTTCCTTAGGAACTTCAGTTTTCACACAAACTGCTTGAAGTAGCAGTACTAATAGCTGTTGCATTTTTAAAGAAGAACTTGAAGGCTAATTTTATTGTTCCAAGTGTTAAAACCCACAATTTCACTTTTGCTTTTGTTCCTGAGATTCAACAGCATTAACACATCAGGAACAAAGTTTAGGATGTGCTGTACCATGTAATGGATACTGTTTTTAAACATCCAAACATCTCTGCTTACACTGTTACTGGTGGTTGCTTCAGGACAGTAGCCAAAACACAGGATCACAGCAGTAGAGCCTGGAAAAGGTCATTCAATTCAATGTGACTGGATTGAACTTTATATATACACATCATCTCCTTATAAGACTGTCATGAAAAAAAAATATATAAGCCATTTATGGAGTATAAGGAGATTCCAATAAAGCTAAAAATGTAAACTCATTAATAAGTAATACTGAGCTGCAGACAATTTACCAGATGAGCTTTGAATTACAGTGAAAATCTTTCCTAGAAACAGAATTACTTGGAATTATTTTTTACACATTCCAAAAATACTTGCTTATATAAATGTACTAAATTTGAGACGTTGTCAGGAGTAAATAGCTGCAGACAATCAGAATGTATCCGTTGCAGCCTATAAGATTTATTTTCTAACAGCCCACTTTGTTCAGTTCTTCAGAATGAAGATCCCGAGGAAGCAGATAAAGCCTTTGCAACACATTTCTGTACATTCTAATACACAATGTCCAAACTCTTCCTATAAGCAAAATGCACATGATGCAACAGTTAAAATGAACATTTTCCTGCCTTTGAATGTGACCCAGGGACAAAGAGGACTCAAAGTTTGAAAGCACTACTAACCATAGACAATTACAATTATTTAACACATTCTATTTTTAATTTGTGCAAACAACCTGTAAAACAAAACCAACCCAGAAACACAAGTAAAAAAACAAAGCTGACAAAAAGACTGAATTGAACACAAAATAAATATATCTGAGAGTTGTACTAGAGTACTGTTTTACTACATGAAGTACTATGATACACTTGGTTATTTATTATTCATCACTTTCCACATAATTAAGCAGTCTTACACACCAGCACCACTCACTTATCAGGCAGCCAAACCTGACTTTGTGGTTCATCTTGTGCCGAGATTTGCCATTATATCAATGCTTGTCAATAGACATATGTCTAATACAGACAACATGTCTTTGCAGTAGACTGCACTAATGACTGTAGAAACAGATGGTCATCTACTGTACTACAACACCTGCTTGAGAGCTGACAATTCTAGCATCTAGGACTGGGTGTTCATTTCATAGCTGACAAGTGTTAACCCTTTTAATATGACAAACCTGAAGTAATTTATAGGTAGTTGTTTCATGGCCAGTAGAACTAGTAATACCTGATATCCTGCAGATTTGTATCCTATATCCTTGCTTATTTCCATGGTAATAGCTCATCATCTTTGTCACTGATGACTCCCTTTCCCTGCTTCCGAAACCTTAGCACTGCTCTCTCCTACATCAGCCAACTAAAAGCATGTGCTACAGTGGGAGTGACTCCCATGCACTGACTGATCCTGTGGGATCAATACACAGGTATCCTCTGCAGGCATCAACCAACACACAGTTGAACTCAGCGGTTACAAACCTAAAAGAAAAGACTGCAGCTAATGGAAAAACAAAATTAAAAAAAAGGGAAGAGAACACAAAAGAGACCAGGGCAAATATAGCAGTATTCATAGACTTTCACAGGTCTATTAGTAGACCTCAGGATACTACACAAGAGTGAAAGTTTTACACTTTATACATTAATTTAATAAATGCTAAGGGGAATAGAATCACAGATGAGGAGGTTTTATGTTCATCAGGAGGGACTATTCTAATCCAGGATATAAACTCAGACAAGTTGGCTCCACTTTGATCATGTCTTACCTTTATGATAAAAGAAGGAAAACTGTTCTAATGACACCTTTTGGATTTTTACAATCTGATTTCCATAGGGATGGTCCAAGATAATAGGTTGCAAACTTCATGGGTTTAAAAATTCTGTAACTTTGAAAATGTAGGTTTTAAAATTCCTTTCTTTCTGTAAAGTGTGTGTGTGTGTGTATATATATATATAT
>NW_010188340.1:945-3287 GCF_000695765.1 Mesitornis unicolor | reverse complement strand
AACCTCATCCAATTTAAGAGATTTCCTAAATGTTTCTGTCTTCTTTTTTATTTTCTGGGAAAAAAAAGGAATTAATGAGAGAGCTCGATCAGAAAGAAGAAGTTATCAAATCAGTACAAGAAATAGCTGAGCAGTTGCTTCTTGAAAATCACCCCGCCAGGCTGACCATTGAGGTAAGTCAGAGAAAACAGCAGTAAAACGGGTTGGGGATTTAACAGACCGCGGGTTTTTGGGGAAAAGAAGGGAAGTGCTGACTCATAGGAAATCAAACCACAACTGATACTGAGGGCACAGAGCAGGTTTATAACTTATCTGTCCGTGAATTATGAAACTTGTTCAGATTTCAAAAGCCTGCCCACGTGATGGGATACTTCAGGCAGGACAAGTTTCCTAGGGAAAATGCAAAATGCTTTTCCCTGTAGAGCTTCAAGAAAGGAGTAAATACAGACAGTGGTTTGTGAAAATGGAAAGAGTAAAGAGCTGTTTTATGATCTAAGGATGAAGAAGCGGTCAGAGAGGGTGGGGTTTTCAGCTTCAGCTCAGTGAGTTTGTATCTGCGTGGATTGGAAACGTGAAGAAAGCTCCTCCCTTCCCTCTCATGACATTTACTCTGAATAATACAGGGCTTTTTATGTACTGTGGGGAATTCTCTTCTTTAAAGGCGCCTGCTGTCCTGATGTGTTCTTACCAGTGTAATGTATTTAATATATGAGCGTATTAAAGATACGTCTCATGAAACCAGGCCGTTGCAGTGAAGATGACTGTGCAGGTTACGATGTCTGCAGCAATGCTATACTGGGACATCTAAAAAGGAAAAAATAAAGACATTTCTGCCCTTTCTGCAGAAGAATCTCTGCATTAATGCATCAGCTTGAGATTTATCGGAGCCGATAGGAAAACTTTGTGAAATTCCCTGAGAAATTGGAGAACGGGGTCTCGGGGCTGGTTTCAGCAAGCCAAGCATCCCCTCTGCTGGCCAGCACCCCTGCACTGCATCCCCGCTGACAGCAGCGCCGGGGTCTTGGTATTCCTGTGCAGCTGCTGCGCTAAGTCATACATTGCAGCAAGTCTTCATTAATTATTGATACCGTTAATTTAATGTCTGATTTGTATCCTGGGAAGAGCCCAGCTATATTGGCTGATTAAGCTGAGCCCCAGCCTCACAGAGTGAGGGACCCTCAGGGGGTGCAGCCCAGCCCTGCCTCAAGCAGGGTCAGGGTTTGCTTTGCTGAATCCAAAATGTGCCCCAGGATGTGGCAGTTTCACGCTTCTCTGGCTCGGTTTTGATATATTTGACTGTGCAGCAGGGGTTTTCTCACGTCTGGTTGGGATTTTCCTTGCTGCACCTTGCTTTTCCTGGGTGGGGAGGTCAGCTTTAGACGCTTGCGTTTGCTACGTCACTTTTATTTCTTAAATTCTGGAAATGCCATCACGTTTTGATTTGAATTTCCCTCTGTAAAATCTCTTTGTCTCCTCCAAAGGCCTACAGAGCTGCAATGCAGACGCAGTGGAGCTGGATTCTTCAGCTCTGTCACTGTGTTGAGCAGCACCTGAGAGAAAACGCTGCGTATTTTGAGGTAAGAGTGTCAAGTGTTTTAGGTTAGGACCGTGGTAGACCAGTTGCACTGCAAGGGCCGGTTGCTGTCTTGCAGTTGTTGTAGAATTGCCATCTTATATGCACGAGGATCAAAGATTTAAGAGTTTTCAGTTAACATAGAATCTACTCTTTTAAAAATATTTAAATTCTGAAGGTTGGTCCTTAGTTCAGTGTCTTCTGGGTTGGGCGGTTGAAGAGGAAGGTGGGTGATGCTGCTATGAGGCGCCTTTGCATTGAGAAAGGTGAGAGCCCCGAGTTTGGAAAGGGACCCCAGAGCAGACAGAGTTGAGCAGTGTGAGCCCTGGTGGTACGGGGAGAAACGGGAAATCCAGATTTGGGAAATGGGGTCACAGGGACAGCATGGGGGCAGGATCATGACGGGACATTGCCCTCCCCAGTCACTGCACCAGGACCCTCGTCTGGGGGTGCTGGTGCCCACTTCCCCTCCTGTTCGCACAGTGTGCTTGCTGGGTTTTGCTGCTGCTTTGCAGGCTTTGGCTGTTCTTTATAGCTGAAAATGATTGTCATTTCAGGGGACACTGCAGGAAACATTTCCATTGCAGGAGCAGTAATGAACTGCAGTTCAGTGACCGCTGCATTAATTCTGAGTGTAGAGTAATTTGAGTTACAGCGTGGGCTTTCTTGGGCAGTACTTTGAGACGTGGGGTCGTGTGTTGTGTGGTACAGCCGTCACTTCAGTGCTAGCAAAGGCTGTTTTTAGAAAGAGAGCACTTAAAGAAAGCCT
>NW_010188340.1:0-914 GCF_000695765.1 Mesitornis unicolor | reverse complement strand
TGTAGCTGTTTGTGTACTTCTTAGATTGTTTGAGAATAACCCAGGTATTTCTCTTAGTTTTTCAGTGATGCCAAAGACGCCATGGAATATTTAAAGAATTTGAAAGATACCATATACCGAAAATACAGTTGTGACAGATCGAGCAGCCTGCACAGGCTGGAAGACCTTGTCCAGGAGTCCATGGTAAGAATTCAGGGGTCCTGTTAATGTGAGTTGCAATTACACAAGAGATGTGTGGATTGTACTTGGGTATCAAGTACGTGCGCTGCATTTCCTGCTTTGAAGTGAAGGAATGCAAAAAGATGACTTGTTTTTTAGAACTTCTAATTAAATGACTGTATCTAGCCATGTATAATGGCTGGTTTTCATACCCTTGAGATGCAGTTTTGTTTATTTCTTTCTCTTTACAACGCCAGATGTTGTGGGAAAGCAGTGACTTTTGTTCTTCTAAAATGCGTTACACTGGGGGGACACAGTAAAATGAGCCAGGAAAAGAAAAGCTTTGCAGGATCAAAGCAGCAGCACTGTACTGGGGCCATCTCTTGTGACGTGTCCTTTTCTGCGCTGTTTTAGGAAGAAAAAGAGCAGCTCTTGCAGTATAAGAGCACAGTGGCAGGCCTTGTGGGGAGAGCGAAGGCAATCATTCAGCTGAAGCCAAGGAACCCCGACTGCATGCTCAAAACATCCATCCCCATTAAAGCCATCTGTGACTACAGACAAATCGAGGTTAGCAACTTGAATTTCCTCAAATCCATTGCAGACGTGAGAGCGCAGCTCAGGTTTCCTTCGTTGCCGCGTTGCTGGAGGACTCTGGGCTCCGCATTTCTTCCAGCCTAGTAAACAGGAGCAGGTCCTGGTGTGGACGTTGGCTTTGTTGTTCCGCTGCTTATTTCACAGAATCACAGAATCCCAGA
>NW_010188339.1:1347-1754 GCF_000695765.1 Mesitornis unicolor | reverse complement strand
TTTAATTATGAGTAACTTAATTATAAAAACTTAACCTTAATATCCTTTTAATCATAAATTAGATTTTCTATTATAACAGATAAAATTTTAATTATAAAAAGTATTTTAATTATAGACAATGAACTTTTTAATCATAAAAATTAAGTTTTGAAACTTTCCACTGCAAATTTTCAAGTTTTAATTGTCTTTTCCCTCATTACCACCACCAACCACCACCACAATTTGTTCTGCAGATAAAGATCTCCGCACCAAAGGCTTCAGCACCGAGTCTTGCCGCAGCATGGTCAACCTCATGGACGTATCCTTCCCCGCCGGCGACGGTTGGGGGTTGGTTTTTTGGAGGGAAAACGGGGGATTTGACCTATTAGAGAGCAGCGTAGGGGAAAGGGACCTGGGGGTCATGGTGG
>NW_010188339.1:395-787 GCF_000695765.1 Mesitornis unicolor | reverse complement strand
TCCGGCAGGGGGATTGGACTGGGTGAGCTTTGGAGGTCCCTTCCAATCCCTAACAGTCTGGGATTCTGTGATTCTGTGATTTTGGATGGGGGACACCCTCAAAATTTCCCTCCCTTTTCCTTAACCCCTTCTGCCCCGTAGAAAGACGGCAACGGGAAGCTGGGCCTGGTGGAGTTCAACGTCTTGTGGAACAGAATCCGCAATTACCTGGTGGGGTTTTTGGGGTGTGAGGGGGGGGGATTTGGGGTCTTTCTCCTCACGGCTGACCCCCTCTTTATTGGAATTTTTTTGGGGTGCAGGCCATTTTCCGCAAGTTCGACCTGGATAAATCGGGGAGCATGAGCGCCTACGAGATGAGGATGGCGCTGGAAGCCGCAGCTGACGACCCAACC
>NW_010188339.1:0-207 GCF_000695765.1 Mesitornis unicolor | reverse complement strand
TTCGTCTGCTGCCTCGTGCGCCTGGAGACCATGTTCCGTGAGTGACCTTTTACCCCCAAACCCCACAATTTTGGTCAATTCTGATGTGTTTTCCCCTGGGATTTAAAGAAAAAGGGGAAAAAATGGATTTGATTTTTTAAAATTTCAATTTTTAAATTAACTTGTTAAATTCTTTTAAATTAAATTTTTAAATTTATACTTTTAAAT
>NW_010188338.1:303-1121 GCF_000695765.1 Mesitornis unicolor | reverse complement strand
TGAGACAGACTCAATCGCTTCAAATTCACACGTGTGAAAACAAGAAAACCTACGTATCAGACCAAACTGCCCAGCGCTTTCCGAAACTCCCTAAGTTACAGCCCTGAAAAGTTAATTTCCTTGTCCCTTAAACCTCTCTTCCACATTGGGACGTGACCTGCATGCATATTCTCTCTGTTTTACCCTTTTATTTCTCTGTTCCTTTGCCACATATCTCAGATATTCCCAAATTTATTATCAGGAAACCAACAGGTTCTTGACAGATGGCAATTTGGCTGCTATTAATTGCTGGGAAACTGCTCACTCAGAGATCTTATCCATTCATTTTCTACTCCTTTTTTTTTCTGATTGGTGATAAGGAAGAAGAATAATTAGATATAGATGGAACACTTTATCTGATGCAATCTACACAGCAAATATCTGTGCTGCAATAATCACAACTGCACAGGAGCTGGCAGGAATCTTTGCACAGAGGTTGGTGTATAATATTCAGAGAGCTGATGAAATACCATATGTCTTTCCAGACTTAACTGAGATATCCATGAAAGCCAGAAGGTATTGCTTCAGAAGGTATTAATTAGCGTTGCCAAAGTCCATTCTCCAGCGTTCAATGCCTTTGGGAGAGGGAAGTCTCTGAAGCCCTTTAAGCAAAGTAAGCAGATCCATTACTTGAGACAAGTAATGAGCTGTTAGCTGCAGGCAGTCACTCCCCAGAAGCGCAGCACGCATGCACTCCTCCCAGAGGAGAAATCCTTGACATCTCTGCAGATGCTGTTTTTGCACTCGCTCTGTGGACTCTGCTGTGATAAATGTATAAC
>NW_010188338.1:0-262 GCF_000695765.1 Mesitornis unicolor | reverse complement strand
AATTTTCCTGAATGGTGACCACTGCAATTTTAACAAAAGTGGAAGAAGCATGTATTTTCTGGGGTTTGCGTGTTTTCAAAGGGAAGACAACATGCTTTTAAGGTAACAACAGTGCAGAAGTTGAACTCCCTCCTGGTCTGCAGGCTCAGAGATCTGCGGAAAGGGTGCCTTAGATTTGTTAATATTCATTCACATTTTCAAATGAGCGTCCTTTTAGTATGTTCACACCCCTTTTGTTTTGACTTTCTGTGTCTCTATCACT
>NW_010188337.1:936-1186 GCF_000695765.1 Mesitornis unicolor | reverse complement strand
TGTGCCATCGCAGCCAGCAAGGGGGACACCCGGGCACCATCAGGGTTGACCCCCTGGGATGGGGAACAAGCACAGCATCCCCCAACCCACACGTGCACCCACAACCATCAGCGCCACAAAATTTGGCCACGGGGTTGGGGCGGGGGATGCGTGAACCCCTCATAACCCCCCATGCCAGGGCCAGAGCGGGGTGATGGGGGGGTCCTGAGCACGGGGGCCGGCTCCTGCAGTATCCTGCAGCGAACGCGAG
>NW_010188337.1:0-817 GCF_000695765.1 Mesitornis unicolor | reverse complement strand
GCGGGGCACAACCCCCCAGCCCCAGCCGCTCGCCACACAAAGCCAGGCTGGGGGGGACACAGGGATGCCCAAAGGGTGGTGGGGTACCCCCCAGCTTCGTGCCCGGGTGGGAATTTTTGCCCCCCCTGGGGTGTTTTGGTAGAGCTGCACTGTGTGGATCGCTTGAGCCCTCCCAAATTCACACCAAGATGCTCTGTCTGCTGTCGCCCTGACTGTGGGGGTGTCCCTAAGCCCTGTCACCACCACGGTCCTCCCCTCCCAGAGATGATGCAGAGGTTTGCATCACCGCTTTCTTCCCACGCATGGCACAACCTCCCTCCTGCCTCAGTTTCCCCACCGGTGCCCACTTCATCCCCCCTCCCACAAGCGGCCTCCAGCACACGTGAACCGCAGTGCCCTTTGCCGAGGCGTTTTGCCTGGATACTGTCATTATCGTGATTATTCCTGTTATTATTATTGTCATTATTATTATTGGGATGGTGGGGGGGGGCTCTGCGGCGCTGCCGGACCCGTCTTTGGAGAGCGAGGCATCCTTCAAAGGGAAGGCGCGCTGTCACCGCCCCGCAGCAGCTGCGTTCTCCTCAATTAGAAGAGGTAATGAAGCAATTTATGGGCATCTCCAAAGTGATGTGTGAGTGACAGCCTGGGTACGAGCCGCGCCGGGGCTCTGCCGGCAACTCGCCTTCTTCCAATTTTAATGGAGAGCTCCCCGGTGCGGGGGGGAGGAAAGACCGAAAAAACAACAACCCAAAAAATAGGTGTATCTATAGGTGTGAGCAATGTGAGGGCTCGTAGGCGGCTGGGTTGGTGGGTGGCG
>NW_010188336.1:0-3899 GCF_000695765.1 Mesitornis unicolor | reverse complement strand
CTGATCACCCCCGGCCATCCCCGGCTGCGGATTTTCCTCTCCTCGGGGGAGGCAATTTTCCCAGTGCCTTCCCCGGGCGAGGGGCTGGAGGCATTTCCAAACTTTTCCTGCTCCCGAAGAGGTTGCAGCTGGACGGGGCTGAAGGCAGAGCCCTTTTCCCGGGGACGATCGGCGCCTCCCGGGTGAGCGATAGATGGGGACAGGGCTGCGGGGAACACCTAGGAAGGAAGGAGGGATCCCCCCCGACGTTTCCCTTCCTGAAAGGTGCTGGAGAGTTTGACTGCCCAAATCCCGGCTGCGGAGTCAGCGCTGAGAAACCTCCCTCCCTCCGTGCATGTGTGTGCTGCAACCGAAACCTGCGTATTGATGCTCTTCGTTTATCAGACATATGCCCTTAAATTATGTAGACAGGGAGAAGTGAGCTAAACACCGAGCCGCACATGGTTTTCGGTGGAAATATAATACTCCGGCAGCAGACGAGTTCCTCCCAGATAAACAAACCCACTTGCTCAGCCCCAGCAGGGCTAAGTGCTGTTTGGGTTTGTAGTGGCTGCATGTGGCTGCTACATACCCAGCCCAGAGGAAACCCTCCTCCTGGGGCCCCATCTGCTCCCCGTACCGGCAAGGGATGCAGCGTTTGCAGCGTTGGACTTGGGTGTAGGACCTGCAGGACTCGCCTTTGTGGAAGAGACCAGGTGGAAAGCGTGTGGCTGCGCTCCTCTCCCGCTAAAACTTCCACCCCGCTTTGATTCCCAGCCTTGCCGCCGGGCAGCTGTGCCGAAGAGCTCGCTGGACATGCACCTGATTTTTCATGGCTTCCCTCTGCCACTGGCATGCGATGCCTGGGATGCGAGGTTTTGGGGAAAGCAAAAGGGGTCTGAAGCTTCCCAGGTCACGGGGATGAGTGGTGCAGGGAGGGGAGGTTTAGACCTGGACCCCTGGGATTGCCGAGGGATGCTCTTATTTCAGGGGAACAATGACGGTGCCGGGGGATTTTTACAGTCGATGCAACTGCTCGCAGCCTTCTAGAGACTTATCTTGAGCGTGCACCAGCCCTGCACAAATATTTTGGGAGGCATAAAGCGTGCTAACTTCTTCTCTTTATCTGTCCTCTGCTTCACCCGGGTCTTGTTTATAGAAGCCGGTTAAATCCGCGAGCGGGTAGGACCAGTGGAGCATGGGCTTGCTTTGCCTTCACTGTCTCCGTGATTTTAATTACAGCGTGTGCCTCCCAGTGTGAGATTAGGAGCTTTCCTCCCATGGCTAAGCCACTGTCTTAAGGTCTCGGGGATGCGAGCAGTGTTTCGTTTGTGGTTTAATTGCCTTGGAGAGCGTGTGTTTGTTTGTTTGTTTGTTTGTGTGTGGGACCCTTCAATGGGCTTCAAGCGGTGCAACAGATGTGTGTCGGCTTTTAGTGTGCAGCCAGGTTTAAACATTCAATCCCAGCCCCGTCACAAAAACCCTGGGGTTTTCTTCCCTCCTCTGCCCAGACCCACCCTCCATGGGGGTGTCTCCTTTCCGAAGGGACCACTCCAAGGCTTTTTCTTTCTGTCCCATCTTAAATGCGCGGCACCGCTCAGCGGTATCAAGAAGATGCAAAATAAATGACAGCCGCATGATCTAAGTGTTGTTTATGTCCAAGACGGGTGTTTTAAAATACAGGCTGATGATCAATCATGATGCTGTTGGGAAGCTTTTTGCTTGATGATCGTAACTGCCTTGTAGGCGCAGAAGACTGGTGTTAAATCTGTTCGGCGTGCAACCCAGCACCTGGCTAGCGGAGGGAGGAGTGCTATTGCAAATCCAAAGAGAGATGCTGAACTTCTCCATGGGGAGAGGAAATATTCGAGCCTTTCCTCATGCTTTCACCTGCCAGCATCCCTCCCTGTACCCGCAGCGAGCCTGGTGCTAGACAGCCTGTAGATGTGGCAAAGCGCAGGCATGAGAGTGGCTGAGATCTGCCTTGAGGAGGCAGAAACCGTCTTTGGAAGCTAGATCCCGGCGAACAGTGGGTTGCCAGAGCCGGTTTTGTGTTGACTCCTTGGTTTTTGCAGGGTGTGGAGAGGAAGAGAGACACTGGAGCCCTTTTTTGTGTTGCATCTTTTTCCTTTTCTTGAATTGCTTTGTCTTTGCCTCTCAATTTCCTTGCTGTTGCGTGGTTGCAGTAAAACCTACCTCCTTCCCAGAGTGCTGGGGTTTGATTTGCACGCTCACACGCCCCAGGGTGAAAAGCTTTGCAAGGTCTTACGATACTCGGGTGCGCTGAGGGTTAACGCTATGTAGGAATTAATTTCTTCTTGGAAAGGAGACTCTGAAAAGCTTCCTAAAAAGCTGAGATTGATGCAGGCTCGATAGGCTCGTACTCTGTGTTGCGATTCTATGTGGGCAGGGTGTTAAAAGCAGAGCTCTTGAGTTTTGGAGTTAGCGGTGCCGAAGTTTGCAGCTTGGTGTTGCCTACAGGTGTTTTTGAGCAAAATGGCATGCTGTCCTGGGACTCGCTTGGCTCTTGGTGATTTATTATTCACAATATCCCCTTAAAGGGAGGTCCCACATAGCTGAGACTGAGACCCAATGTCCCCCCTTTACAGCCACAGTGTTGGGACTCAAAAGTCTCATGTCTTGCCCATTGATTCCTTCTCCCCAGATAGGGTTGCAATTTGGATTATGCCTTTTTTCCACAGTAAAGCCCTCAAACCACTTGATGCTCAAATAAAAAGCCCTTTCTGGTCCCCACCAGTGTGATGAAAGGCTTCAGAGGGCTCTTTCTTGCTCCCTCCTTCTTGCCTGCAAGACTCAGTTAATGGACACCAACCGCTCCAGGCGCCCAAGGCAACGCGACTTCCCGTCTGTGCAGAGACTCTGGGCAACCCACTGCCAGACTGTGGGGTGTCAGTGATGAGTGTGCTTCCTTGCATGACTCTCTTGGGGTGGAAAGCACTTCATAGCCCTTAAGTCTGAGCTCTCAAGGAGCCTGCAACAAAAAATACAGAAATAAATGTGGGTTTTTTTGTTTGTTTTTTTTTCACTCAAACTATGAAGTATTTTAAAACAGTGAGAAAGTATTTCATTCCTCTGGTGCAGATTGGGAAACTGAGGCACGGAGAGGCAAAAGGCTCAGTCTGTATTTATTGATGGGAATCCTCACTCACCACCATGAAATGCAAAATGAACCCCAAATGGTACCTGGTGATGAGCAGTGAGAGGTCCCCTTCCCTTCAGCCTGTGCTTCAACAGCCAGGAGCAGGGCTTGGTCAGAACAGGACACTTTCAAAATTGAAATTTTTCCATTTAAAATGATGGCTTGGTCAGAACAGAACACTTTCAAAATTGAATATTTTTCCATTTAAAATGACAAATGGGTGCTTTAAAATGGGAAAACACCATCTTGGGATAGCGTGTTGGCCAGGGGGCAGCTGTGACCCTGTGACCTTGCTTCCTGTATCTTTAAAACTAGGTACAAAATGCTTCTAATCAACTCTGGGAATGGAGAGATCATTCCAGAAATGAGATGTGTCAAGTCTCTGTCCTGCATTCCCTGCAATGGGAGCCAGCATAGTGTGGCATCTGTCCTGCAACCCTTTCCTTCACAAAAATCCAAACAAAACCTCTGTAAATCCTTAGAGATGCTCTGAAAGCTTTGAAGGATTGCCCTTTGGGTTGGAAACCCAACGTGAACCTCGCTGGGGCCATGTGCTCTTCAAAGGTGGTTCCTGGAGCCATGAAGGAAGCCAACTCTTCTCTCTCTGAAGTATAACGTTCCCAGATGTTTTTATCTCAAATGCCAATGTTTGCAGAAGACACTAAGTTCTCAGGGCTGGAGGAGAACCTGAAGACCTGACCAGGAGCAGTGATTGGGTTGAAACCTCCGTCCCCACTATGCTGCCTATCAGCAAGTGGCT
>NW_010188335.1:0-3544 GCF_000695765.1 Mesitornis unicolor | reverse complement strand
CGACACATGGGGACAGCCTCTTCCTGCGCCTTTAAGAGTTCCTTCTTGAAGAGTGTCCAGCCTTCCTGGACTCCTTTGCCTTTCAGAACTGCTTCCCAAGGAATTCTGCCAACCAAGTCCCTAAACAGGCCAAAGTCTGCCCGCCAGAAGTCCAAAGTGGCAGTTCTGCCAGCTCTCCTCCTTGCTTCTCCAAGGAGAACTCTATCATTTCATGATCACTGTGCCCAGGACAGCCTCCAACCATCACACCCCCCACAAGACCCTCTCTGTTTGCAGCAGGTCCAGCAGGGCACCTTTCCTCCAAAAACTCCTTTGTGCACAGTACTTGACTAAGCAGTATTCTGTCTTCTTCCCCTCCATTTTCTGTAAAACTAAACACTCTACTTTTTGCCTGAATTGTATTGTAAGCCATGGAGACACTTCTGGATCTCATTCTTCTGTCCCCTTGCACCTACCTAGTAGCAAACTCCCAACACAGTGCACCCCACCACACTGAGGCATTTCAGCACAACGTGATCCATTTTGAGCTCCTGCTTCCCAACCTCTGCTGTTTGCCAGCAGAACAAGGTGTAGCAGCAGACAGCCTTGTCAAGGCAGCACCTTTCTCAGTGCAAGTCAAAGACTGAAAACGTGGCTTTATTAAACACAATGGTAAGTTTTACCATCTACACTGGACTAGCATTTTAGTTCAGCCTTCTCTCCTCAGCTAACAGGTTGCTACGCTGTGTCACTGTTGCTGATGGAGCACACAGCAGAACTCCACACATCCTCACTGAGGGTTTCTGGAAAAGTTGGAATATGGCCCAAAATGTCTGGCTATGAGCCCTTGACTTGGCACACACCACTCAGAAGGTACTAAAACATAATCTGTTTGTTCTTAGCGAGAAAAGCGTCTGTGTATTTCCCATTCAGGGGAATTAAGATAAGGAAAGTTAGCTGTGCTTGTTCTGATCAGGGTACTCAAACTGTTCTAGTCTGCCTTAAAAATATTTATTATGGTAAAGAAAATCTACTTTAGGTGAGTACACAAAAGAGTATTTAAAATATCAAAGCCTAATCACTAATAAGCATTTGTACTGGTTTTGACTGGAGTAGAGTGGATTTCCTTCATAGTAGCTGGTATGGGGCTTCATTTTGGATTTGTACTGAAAACTGTTAATAATGCAAGCATGTTTTTCTTATTGCTGAGCATTGCTTACACAGACTTAAGGGCTTTTCTGCTTCTCACACCACCCCACCAGTGAGAAGGCTGAGGGTGCACAAGAAGTTGTGAGGGGACACAGCTGGGACAGCTGCCCATATCCCATACCATGACGCCATGCTTGGCGTTATAAAGCTGGGGGAAGAAGGAAGTGTGGGGATGTTCAGAGTGATGGCATTTTGTTTTCCCCAGTAACCACTATAGATGGTGGAGCCCTGTTTTCCTGGAGATGGCTGAACACCTGCCTGTTGATGGCAAGCAGTGAATGAATTCCTTGTTTTGCTTTGCTTTGCTTGAATGTGCAGCTTTTGCTTTACCTATTAAACGGTCTTTATCTCAACCCATGAGTTTTCCCATTTTTACTCTTCTGATTCTAACTGCATCCCAGCTGGGGGCAGGTGGTTGAGTGAGCAGCTGTGTGCTCATTAGTTGCCAGCTGGGGTTAAAACACAACAGCATTCAAGAGAATCTTGATAATTTGCCCTCCAACCCGTATGAGACAATGAAAGTGTTTTGGCTACCTGTGTGCGTATTAAAACGCTATTCAGCAGAGGAGTATGATGTAGTAGTAATGGGAACAAGTTCCCTAGATTTTTTCCCCCTCACTTGTGTTTCTTCTTGATTGGATTAGGGAGAAAAGGATAAATGGTTTCTATGGTGACTGTGTTCTCAGTGTCAAGACAGCTTGTCTAGATGTGCCTCCATCACATTGTAATCTATCTTTTAGAATGAAAAGTACATCTTGGAGTGCTTTTCTTGCTGTGCCCTTTCTAGACAAGAGTTTTCTCCAACTCAACATGCCATTTTTTTCTTTATCCTCATCATACTTCAGATAAGGATCTAGTTTATCATGGAACAAAACTGATCTATTCCCAGAAAGAGAAAAAAGGAAAGCATACCCTTTGTTCCACTTTTCTAGCTCAAACTTCATGATAAACATATGATTTAACATGCCACCTGTAAAAATTCTTGAGATTCTGTAATATTTAATGATATTTGCAGAGTTCAGTTCTCTTATTGGAGATGAAGACTCTTACGGCCCGGTTTGCAGGATTTGAAATGAAATCTGTGAATCTCTTCTTTTGCTCTCTGGCTTTTCTAGGACACATAACACATGATCATAAACCCCATGACTGTGGGTTGAGATATCCCTGCTAAGCCACTGTTATTAACTCTCGGATGTGACAGCCTCATAGAAAACCTTTGCTGATTCTATGTGGACAAGCAGCAAGAGATTAAATCAAGAGATTTAAGTCAGTCGGTTACCAGACACGGAGCTGGACCCTCTCCTTTCATCTGCTCCTCTGAGGTCATGGGCAGTCTGCAATGGGAAGGTGATGGCAAGTCAGAGTCTGTGAGCTATTAAGCATATGCATTCTACTGTAGAAAGAAATAAATACGGGGGTAGTATACCTTATTATTCATAGCTAATATGCAAAAGGCAGATTTTAGTTTAGCTAGCTCTGAAATAGACTGTCCATTCTGCTGCTTTCCCATTGTCATTACTGGCCTTAAATACTCATGGATATAAACATTCAGTCTTCTAGTTTTGCTTCAAATCATGATCTGCTCCGTCTGGAAAGCACTAAACACGCCAAAGACCACTATGGTATTTGGTATTGCATTAGCAATCACAGGATTAATGTTACAACTTTGATATATCCCTGTATCAGGGCGGCTGAAATGAGTTGGGGTTGTTCAGCCTAGAGAAGGCTCCAGGGAAACCCTATCGCAGTCTTCCAGTACCTGAAGGGGGCCTACAAGAAAGATCAGGAGGGACTTTTTACCAGGGCAGGTAGTGATAGGACAAGGGGTAATGGCTTTAAACTGAAGGAGGGTAGATTTAGACTGGATATTAGGAAGAAATTCTTTACTGTGAGGGTGGTGAGACACTGGCACAGGTTGCCCAGGGAAGCTGTGGATGCCCCCTCCCTGGCAGTGTTCAAGGCCAAGTTGGACAGGGCTTTGAGCAACCTGGTCTAGTGGAGGTGTCCCTGCCCATGGCAGGGGTTGGACTGGGGGAGCTTTAAGGTCCCTTCCAACCTGAACCATTCTGTGGTTCTATAAAATACAGGTGGTTCACTAGCGTATTTTCTGTATTTATCTTTAGCTCTTTACTGTAAACCACATTGCACCATTACTGCACTAAATACCAGGAAAAAATGTTCTTCTCTTACTGGCACTTCCAGGAATGTGACAGTAAAATGCCACACACTGTAAGCATAAATACAAACTCTGGTGTTGAGAGCATGTATTTGCTGTCTGCAAAGTAAGATTTTGACAGAAAAAAACTGTCAATCAAAACCTTACTTTGAACAATCACAGAATCACAGAATCACAGAA
>NW_010188334.1:249-1296 GCF_000695765.1 Mesitornis unicolor | reverse complement strand
ATATATATATATGTGTATATATATATATAAAAGAGAAGTTATCGCCTCAATCTGTGCAGTTCTGCAGAATCACGGTTTGTTCAGATGCAGTCAGTTGCTCTTATTCCTGTATATACTACACATTTCAATAAGGATTTTAAGACCCTCTTCTAGTCTATTTAAACAATTTTTATCTTGCTTCTCACTAAGCCCTTTCCTTTGCACTTAATTTTCAAAAAACCTTAAAATACTACTTCTAGACACAGTAACTTTCCACAATTAAAAATTTACAATGAAAACTTCCTAGTATATACAAAATACTTCACTAATAATGAGATAAAGAAGAAAAGAAGACACTTACTTAGTACATGCTACATGTGTGATGACATCTCTGTGCATGTAACTGCGTTCATACATCAAAGCACATGGTAGATTTTCAAGATAAACGTGTTCAAATTCAAGAACTAAACAGAATAAAAAGAAAAATTAGGAAATATTTTTTCCATAGATCCTAGCTTTTGTTCTCCCTTACTCATTCTTGAACAGCTTACTCCCATTTTAGTCAAGAATATGCTAGTATTTTGTGCAAACATAAAAAAAAAGGTTTCTTTCCACTGTGTCTTCGTATGCAGACTTACAGATTCCTGGCAGACTAAAGCCTCTCAAACTCTGCTTTTACTATACAGATGCCACCTTTTAAAGCAAATATTACTCTCGCTGTCTGAATACATTAAAAAAATGCAACCATTTTTATGTTACTGCCAGAAAAGAGAAGATAATCTGAACCTCATTTTCTTCCAAAACCAAGTGTTTCCCTGTTGCTGTTGTTAAGAGAATCGAGGTCTCATGCAGGTATTGCAGTGTAAATTCTACAGGCTAGCACCTACCTATTTCATTGTTTAGCTGTCCCACCTAAAACAATTTGATTTTCTGCTTTTGTCTCTGATTTTTACATCCTAGCCACCACTTTTACACCCAACATACCTGCGCAATGGCATCCATTCTTGAACCGGCAGGTTCGTATCTGTCAAACATTGTTAAACTCACATTTACTTTGCAGTGATACCC
>NW_010188334.1:0-202 GCF_000695765.1 Mesitornis unicolor | reverse complement strand
CAGAAGCCAAAATGCAGCCTAAAGGCTTCTCCTACTTCTCCAGCTTAGGGCACTGATCCAGAAGACGGCTAACTCCGCAGCGGTAAGGGGCGGGGCGACAGCGATACAGATGCTGCGGAGCAGGGCTTCTGAGCCTGAGGTTGTCCTCCAAATCAAGCAGGAACACAAGTGTGCCTGCACGCCAGGGGTCCCTCCACAGCCC
>NW_010188333.1:0-2263 GCF_000695765.1 Mesitornis unicolor | reverse complement strand
TTATTATTATTACTACTATTATTACTATTTTATTTCAATTATTGATTTTCTTATCTCTATTCATTACTTTTCTCACTTTCACCCTTCCAACTCTCTTCCCCCACCCTACTGGGGCAGGGATTGAGCAAGTGGCTGTGCGGTGCTTAGTTGCTAGCTAGGGTTAAACCACAACACGATGCTTCCAGTTACCACACCACAAACTGGAGAACTAGCACCTACTCTCAATAAAGTCTCTGTGATGCGTCTCCCTGATGGATAGTGGCTTTGTAAATGATTTCCAGTATTTTGAGCATGAAATGGTAGGGAGCCAAGACAATTTCCAAGAGCACAATGAAATAACCTAAAGAAATTGTTCCTGTTTCTGCTTGCCCTGCTCAAGTAAGGATTAATTCTGTTGCTTCTAGCATGTCAAAATCACCTGGAAGAGGGATTCCCAAACTGCATTAGGTAGTACAGTATTAGACAAGCAAGTAGTGGATCTACATTACACACAGCCTGCTGCAAGGTCACAGGCCAGCACAGTAAATATGGGCAGCTCCCACCACTGCCACTGCAGATGCTGGTACCTAGGCAAGGACACAAGAACACTGCCTTCTGGCAGGCAGACCCATCCACAGGTCAGATGGCTAAAAAGCCCCTTGAATAAACTCTGCTCTGCCCTTGGCAGACAAGCAGGTGTGTTGGTGGTGTATTCCAGGGAAGGAATGTCTCAAAGCTCCTGCATTTTCCGTTAGCTCCCTTTAAGTACTGGTTCTGGCAGTCTCTTAAAACTGGGCACTACTGTCTTTCTTTTTTGCTCTTAATACCAAGCCTCTATTTCTCTCTCTGTATGCAGACACAACACAAGCAAAAAGTAAACTATGATATAGGTAACAATACAAAAAATAAGTAAGCAAAGTTATCACTCCTCTCTACTGTAAAAAAAAAGCTAAACAATTTAAAAAATTAGTCTAGCAGCATGTCTGTGTAATTAAACTACCTTAAAAATGTTAAAGATAAGTCTGTCGTAAGGTTGCCTGGAGGTATTTGTAAAACTCACTGTTACACACACTGATTTTAGAAAACAAACTGCACTGCAAGCCCAGGTATCCAATCAAGCTTCTTCAAAGGCATCATCAGGGCTTTTCGTGTCTAGCCCCTATAGAGGAGATATTCCTTTAAGCAGTAATGATTTCTGGATTATACATTTCTAACTGATTTCTGTGTTAAGCAATGTACATAAAACTTGACAGGAACCTTTAATCTGATGAGTATTCCTACCTTGCTCCTGCACTGCTTTTAAAAGAAAAACAAAACAAAACAACATAGAAAGGGCACTATTTGTATGATGTCTTAAAACAGAGTCTCCCAATCTTAAGAGACTGCAAGAATGCCATTGATGAGATAAAGTTTTTGTTTAAACAAACAAAATTATTATGAAAAATATACTGAAATTTAAAAAAAATAGGACAGGCTGCTCTGAAATCAATATGTTCCATTGTTAACAATCAAATAATAGTAATAATGACAAGAATTATTTTGAGACTACATGAAAGGAGGTCAGTTTAGCCATGATGGTTAAAGGGGGCAGTTTTGATGGTCAAAGGTTAATTTAGATACTTACATATTAACATCATGGGGGAAAAAATAACCAACCAACCGAACAACAAAACCTCAAACTTGAATTAAAGAAATTATTTATTCTTTTTCTTATTATTTTTTTAAGGAAAATACTTCCTGAAACTTTTCTACAACATATTTTTTCAGCATTAGCAGCATCTACAGCCAAAGACAAGTAGTCAAAGCAAGCGCTTTGCAATGACTCAGACAACTTATCTTCTCCCAGCTAATTAAAGGGCTTTTCCTCTGCGCCTGAAGCTAGCTAATCATGCAAGAAGTATTCCCCCATCATTAGAGATGACTCCCTGCAATTAATTTTGCAGCATTATACAAACTGAATTTAGCACCTGACTTTTTAATTACAACAGTTAGATGCAAATCTTCCACAGTTTTCAACATAAACATTAAAAACAACCCAAACCAAACCATAACAAAAAACCAAACATGATGAAAGGAGAAGCTCACATGATTACAGATATGGCCTTAAGATCAGATACTTAGACACAAACACTCAAGGATTCCTGAAGGTTCAGATAATGTCTGAGACATACCTATAAATAATAAAAAAATGACAGGTATAAATGTAGATATAAATTTACTAGATAGATTTATTTAGATATACTAGATTTATTTACATATATATATATTTTTTTATATATATATA
>NW_010188332.1:35099-53977 GCF_000695765.1 Mesitornis unicolor | reverse complement strand
CCTTCCAACTCCTAATATTCTGTGATTGAAATATCTATTGTGTGATGCAGCAGAACTGAATTTTAACCTTAAGTATTTTAATTATTAGGTGGAAATGAACATTTGCAGCCAGAAGGTCAGGAAGATTTACGAGAATTACTGAAAAAAACACTGGAATTCTGCTTATCTAGGTATGTATATACCTGAAAGTAGCAAACTGGAGGATAACGAACAAGATACAGTACCTAACTTGAGGTGTATGTTAATATGTTTCACACTTGTCACTTAAAACTGAGTGGAAAGGATGAGAATTTGGGGAAGTAACACACAAATTTCAGAGCATTGTATGGATGTACCTCTTAAAGCTTACATGAAATTTCTGGGCCTAAAACATAAACTAGCAAATATATAGTTTTGAAGTGAGAGTAGTTATAAGTAATTACAGATCAGGTGGATTTTTTACTGTTACTGGTGTTTTACAAATTAAAACTGAGTAGCTTAAGCCATTTGGTAAGCTTTGAGGTAACAATTTTAAAATTGGAATTGATACAATCTAGGGTTTTTGTATGTGCACCTGTAGATTCATTTATATTTAATGTTAGGGATCAATTTTAAAAAACAAAAGGGGGCTTTGAAACATACGCATTCCAGTATAGACTGATGCAAGATCATCAAGACAGTTTACTTGTACTTAATTATTCTCAATGCTTGTGTCTAGATAAAAACATCGTAAACACATCTTAATAACCTAGATCATCCTAATCTGTATATTTCTGCATAACTAGTTAGTCAGTGGTCATTTAAGTAATAAACTCTTAACAAAGTTACATGTTTGTGAGGGTAACGTGCTGCCTGAGCAGAAGATGCCAGTACAGTCACATGAAGGTAAAGACAATGTCATGTTTTCTGCCAAGTGAAATATTGTAGGTGAATGGACTGGGGAGCTGATGAAAATGCTGAAAACAAAATTTAGTATAGGAACCTGCCTTCTACTATGTGATGAGTTTTCGTCTCAAGTTTATTGGCAAAAGTTACATCCGTGACATTTCCCTATTTTTTTTTCCTCTCCCAACAGAGAAAATCTTGCCAGTGACATGTACCTTATATCACAGATGGACAGTGACCAGTATGTGCCAATAATGACAGTAGCAAACCTTGATCATGTCAAGAAACTCAGTACTGATATGGATTTGATTGTTGAAGTGCTGAGATGTAAGTGAAGATCTCTCAATGCTAGAAAGCATTTTGGTTATTGCTGTAGGACCATTATGCTGTATTTTCAATTTATTTTCCTTTTTTTATGTATCACAATAAAATGCCATCCTTTTTCTGTAAAGCACTGAATAGAGCAAGTGGCTCCCAGTTTAGACTATCTCAATTAGAGGACAGAAGCTTTACCAAACCTACTTCACATTTGAGGTATTGAGCAATTATCAGTGTAAATGAAAGTAAGGTGAGTATAAATTCTCAGAAAAGGCTACTAGACACTGCCACTAAAAAAGAAAATGTCTCGATGTGTGCATTAGAAGAGAAAGCTAATGAATGGGGATTGTCTAGGCTGGAAGAGTGTGGATATGTTAAGGGACATGTCTACTCACTTTCGTATGTCTGAAAGTTTCGACAGTCACTTTCTGCTTGTTTCTTAATGTTCAAAAATACTTGAAGTTTAGCACAAAAAAGCTTTGTGTTGTAAAACTGTGTCCACAGCATCTCTTGGTGTGCAAAGCTGTTAAGATTGCTGACAGCTAAAATACGTTTTTGTCCTTTCTCTCTTAGCATTGCCTTTAGTCCAGGTGGATGAGAAGGGAGAAAAAGTTAGGCCAAATCAGAATCGCTGTATTGTGATTTTACGTGAAGTACCTGAAACTACCCCCATTGAAGTAAGTGTTTAATTGTTTGGTAAAGAACGCTAACCCTAACTCTTAGAATTTGCAAGTATGATTTCTTCCAGATTTCAATGAGCATATCACATTTCTTACTACATTTAGTTTATAACAATTTTTCTAAACCTTAGTTTATTGTGTGTGTTTGGATAATACATATATTTGATAGAAGTATGCTGCTCATAGGAAGACTGTGGTGGAACTATAGCTCTACAGAGGGCTGGAAATCTGACAGCGTTTGGTATAGAGAACATAATTTTTTTGGGCTTTGGCTTATTCATATGAACTTGGTGCTCTGCTCCTTGGATAAATAGCAAAGGTGAAGAAGGAAGGTGAGTCTTAGAATGGAAAATGCCAGTGCTACACCTTGAAGCATGTTAGGGTAAAGTACTTAAAGCTTTTCAAGCATTTCCATAATGCTGAGGCTAGAGGTGTCAGCAAGTTGCTAAGGATCTCTGCTGGCTTATAGAATGAGTGTGACAGTGGGGAACTTGTTTCTTTGAGAGATAATTCAATGCAACTCTCATGATCTGGGACTATGACTAATGGAAAGACTAGCAAAAGTTTTTGGACCATAGATTAAACCATCTTGAATTTTCAAAAAAGGAGAAGACACAGATTCTTGATGATAGGGAGATATTTTAATTTCCCCTCTATTTAATTTTACAGGGAAGAATAAAGATTCTGGAAGAGTAATTGGTCTTTATAGTCTTCATTCAAAAATAAAAAGTACTGCAGATTGAAAACTTAGAATAAAGTGGCCTTAATAAACAGGAACATGAAACAAAATGCTAAAAGGAATTGGAGGGAAGAAGGTAGATATGCTAGATACAGAACTTAAAAATATCGGTTACTTTTAGTTTTCTAAATGAGATTTAACCTTTCAGAGACTGCCTAGCTTTTAATATTAAAATATTAAAGGGGTTTTTTTGTTGTTTTGTTTTTTCTCCTGTCATCAGTTTGTCAGGTTGGTCGCTCTAGAGCATGTTACAACAACAAAGCTCTCGAAAGAGGTGTCCTAAAGTGGTTTATAGATATGTTTAGATTTGCCAAACTGAAAAATCTAGACTTAACCCAACAGATCTGATAGGATACTTTTTCTGGTGCAGCATGGTCAGGCTTTATTAAAGCACCACAGTTCCAAAATACTGTAAGGCCTGCAAGTTGCTCTTTCATGCTGTTTGCCTTGACTCTGTGACAAAAATAATTACACAAATTGATCAAAACAAATACAAAGTCCAAGGTGTGAGGTTTTTCTGTAGAATGGTATTTTTGAGGTAACATAAAACCTGTTTCAAATATATTTATCTGTAGACACTTGAGTTAAAGTATATCTCCAGGTTTGTGCTGGAAGGGTGGGGTTCTCCTGTCCCATGCAGTATGCAGTTTTTTGTGTGGCTCTCTGGTTCTGGGGGCAGGGGAGAAATAAATAGTTTTGTGCACTTGATGTCAAATTGAAGTGTCTCTTTATGGCCTAAATAGCTTGTCTCTCATGATTTGAAGGGAGCAGGCAACTTCTGCTTGAGTATGGCCTTAGACGATGCTTGCTTGTATTTCTTCTATGTAGTACTACAGAGAAATACAGAGAGTAGTCTTCTACAGAGAGTAGACTGGAGAGAGCCAACACTACTGCAGGTGTTCTGAACTTCTCTGTTCTGTTCTGTGAGCCCAAAAGTGCTTTTTTTTCTCTTACCTGAAATTCCAGAGTTCTGCACTTTAAATGGATGTTTTTTCTGTCCATTAATTTTTCTTCTCCCACCCTTTTTTCTCCCTTCTTATCAAAACCACTCCTTAGGAGGTTGAAGCACTTTTCAAAGGAGATAATTTGCCTAAGTTTATCAACTGTGAGTTTGCCTATAATGACAATTGGTTCATCACGTTTGAATCAGAAGCCGATGCACAGCAGGTAACGCTATTTTTTGGAACCATTTTAGAATGTAACAGTAAACAAGGGTGGGATGAGGGTGGATTGACAGGTTATAAACTGTATTATGAATGTGTAACAGTTTAAAAAGAAAAAAAGGGGGGGGGGGGAACCCAAAAAACCCCCTAAAAACGATAATGCTTTCCCTTAGCTAATACCCAGTTATCAGAACTATTAAGCATAACCTTGTAAGAGTTTTATCTTGTTCGTATATCTTGGCTTCCAGGCCAAAGCTATAATTTTTTTATACTAAGAACATTGATATTTTGGATGACACTTTGAAGTGCTTCAATCGTAAGAACTAAAATCTTGGTTTAATGCTTCTGAAGTACTTCCACAATGGTAACTTACATCTTCCTGAATGCAGTTTACATATGAGGGTTTTCTATAGTCTAATATTAGCAGACACTTGAAGAATTATTGTTAGACTTAGTCTGTCAAAACTTAAGTTTCCGTTGTTTAAATGATATTTGACAAATTTTATCATTTCTTTTTTAAAGGCTTACAGATACCTTAGAGAAGAAGTGAAAACTTTCCAAGGAAAACCAATTAAGGTAAATAGAGCTTTATGGGGTTTTTGGGAGGTCTGTGTGTATGTTCTGCTTTTTGTGTGCCTCACTGTGTTTTCTGATACAAACTTATTTATGTGGTCCAGTCTCAACAGCCATTTGACCTGGAGATGGAGTTTGAAATGTAGCACGTGCCATGTTACTTCTCTTTTTCCTCCTTTCTGGCAGTGGTATATCCATCCCAGCATCAGGCCAGCAGGGAAGAGTTCAGCTGTTCCTGCCTTCCTTGAAGGAAGCACTGATGACAAGTGGTGTCCAGTACAAGTTTGAGAGCTGCTAGTTTGAACCATCCTAATTTAATTTGAAAGGCTGCTCTAACAAATAATCTAATCTCTCTTGCAGGCAAGGATAAAAGCAAAGGCAATAGCTATAAACACATTTTTGCCAAAGAATGGATATAGACCTCTGGATATGAACCTCTACACGCAGCAGCGTTACACAACATCCTTTTACTTACCTCCAGTATACAGTCCCCATCAGCAGTTTCCATTGTACAGCCTAATTGGCCCACAGGCCTGGTCAGCCACGCACAGCTACCTTGACCCTTCCTTGGTAAGTCTCTTGGTTATGAAACAGTTGCATTCTCTTTAAAGTTGGTATTATTCTCTTATGAAGCCTTGAGGTGTAGGAAGCATACGTATCCTGAAGAGGGGAGTTTAAGATGCTGGTTTTTCTTGAGAAGCAGTAACATGTTTTTTAGCAATAAAAAAATAAAATTACTTCTACTAATAAAAAGATAATTAACTTCTAATATTTTTTAAAAAAATTTTCTTAAAGGGCCTATCAGTAAGCCTTAGAGCTAGGCTGGTAACAGTATGTCCTTATATACTTTAATGGGCCATCCGCTGCTTCCTGAAATGCTGCTTCCATCTTCTCCATTATGAGAGTCCCATCAGAATTACCTTGGCCCTTTTTAGTTGGCCTCTGTTTTCCTACAAAAACTGATAGGAATGTAGTGTTTCTGTAATGACTGGGAGACTAAAGTTACCCTATGTGGAAACTATTTATCCCCTCTGTAAATGCCTCTTTTCTTGTGGCTAAATCCTCAAAATTAGAAGCTTTTTAGGTTTTTTTGGCAGAAGTTTAAAGTGGCCTTGAACAAACTCAAGCAAACTTCCTGTGTACTGAACAGCAAGCTAATTAAAAAGTTGGTGTGCTAAACACTTCACACACAGGGAAGGCTTTTTAGGGGTGATGAAGAATGCAGAGGAGACAAGGTAGTATGTTATTCTAGGAGAAAGCCACCTTATTAAGCAGCAATGAATGTGATTCTTCCTCTAAATAAACTAAAAGTGACTGTTGCACAGTCTTGCTGTGAGATAGTGAAGTAGTTGGGTAACACTGCTGTAGAAGATGTAGATTAATTGGTGACAGGTTCAAGTGCAGCAAAGCATGTATCTGCTTCATGTCATCCTGCAACTTTGTGTATTCCAGGAAGTTTACTAGTCTTGGCCTCTGGGGGAAGACATTACAAGTCTGCCAGCTTTAAAGATCTCATACCTTTCTTAGTAAAAACAGAAGATTAACTGGCAGAGCTTTGCTTCCCACTCTTTTGCAGTGTATTGTCACGGGTTGGCTGAATTTTGTGTACATTAATGTAGTATGATGTTTCTTGAACAGTTTGTAGGAAGAGTTATATTTGAGTAGAAATTCCTAGTGAGAAGAATGGGAAGCACAAGGAACAAAAAAAAAGGTGTACGTTTGAGCCAGGTGGCTTCTGTGCAGACACAAATTGGTGCTCTTGGTATTATTGAAAAATTGGAATTTTTGGAAAATTAGAATGTCATTTCCCCCCTCGCCCCCCCCCTCAAAAAAAAAGATCAGCAGCAGTGAATATTGCTAGTGTCCCTCTAAGCAATGAGTCAAACTTGTTTTCCTTCAGTATATTAAATGTCTCTTCGTTATTCAGGTTCAGGAGTTGCTTACTAGCTTTGAATTTTACAGGATTCAAGTTGTACCTATTAAAGCAGGAAGCACTTCAAAGCAGTATTTTGATGAAACCTTGTTCCTAAAATAGCTTTATTAAACTCCTTATGGCTTATTTTTGGAGTCTTAGGTCGCATTTGCTGTCGTGTGTGCTAGGTTAGGCTAACAGTAGTTTGGCATGACAGCTTTGGTGTTAAATTTTATTTTTCATTGATTAGTGATTTGCTTTAACTTTAGCAAGAAAGGTTAAACAGGCTTAAAGATACCTTTATAGGAAACAGTCTTAGTCCCAGCTGTTTCTCATTTAAGTGTAGAGTGCTACATAGAAGTCTTACTGCTTACAAGCATTTGCTGTTGCTAATAGTAACATTTCCTAAATGAAACTCATTCATATGTTAAAAAAAAAAAGTCTGCTAGTTAGGATGGAGAATTACTATGAATGTGCTTCAGATTCTGAGGCATCTTGTTAATACAAGACATTGACACGCACCTACCCCAAAAAATCTTTTGCAAATGTTGCTTCTTCAGGCAACAAGACAGGAATTCACATGTAGAATAAGGTGGTAAGAATCAGAGTTGCACTAACATCCACTTGTTCTCTAGGCTTTATTTAGGTGTCACGTGGAAGATAAGTAGAATGAGGAACTAAAAATATTTTTATTTTTAGGGTAGGATACAAATATAAATTACAAGAAAAACAATTACAGGCAGTGTAGGTTAGAGACTCTTTGACGAAGAAGTGTCTCGGTATTCTGAAGTCATGCACAGTGAAAGAGGAGGAGCATTACTTAACTTACAGCCAAGAATTTTGGCTTGATGTTTTTCAGTCCTTTTAAGTGGTGTCCTGCAGAGAATGACATAAAATATGTGGTTAAGAAAAAAGCAGTACTCCGTTTGCTTATAAGCTTGTGATATATTGTTTAGGTAACACCATTCCCAAATACTGGATTTATCAATGGGTTCACATCTCCAACCTTCAAGCCTGCTGCTTCTCCTCTGACAACACTCAGACAATATCCTCCCAGGAACAGGCAAGTTCAACCATCTTTTAACAATATACATACTGTTTTATCATCTGGCATGAGGGGTTTTAATCTGCTTATTTTTAGTAACACCAGCTAACTTGAAAATACTTCTGAAATTGAACCTGATATGCAAGTTTAAGTGAGGCCAAAGGGCAGATGGTTCTGCTATTGTTAGTGGATTTTTAAATGTAAATGGACTGTCTGAAAGATGAGAACTTGTCTGCTCCATGATTTAGGGTATTTGGATGAAATATTCTGAATAATGGCATGTGATCAGCAGGATTATTCACATAGTAGTTTCAAGTAGCTTTTAGTGAAGCCATAGTTGAAAACACAGAGAAAAGGTTAATTTTGATAATTCACATGACCTGTTAAAATGAATATTTATCATCCTTATAAATGAAATATGCAATACAGGACTAAAGATCTTGCTGCTTCTGAATTCTGTGTATAGTCTTAGGTCTCAGAAGACCTCTCATAGTACGTATGTTGAAATGACTTTTGAATTTGTAGGAATCCTAGCAAGTCTCATATACGACATACAATACCCAGTGCAGAAAGGGGACCTGGGCTTCTAGACAGTCCTTCAATATTCAACTTTTCTGCTGATCGTTTAATCAATGGCGTCAGGAGTCCACAGACGCGGCAGCCGGGACAAAACAGGACACGGATGCAGAATGCTACGAGTTACACCAAGAGGGAAGTAGGAACTGGACGGATGGAACAGAGCAGCGTTGACTCCTCGCCTGGATTAGGCAGAGGAAGGTGAGTGTACTTTATAGTTGTCCTCTAAACAACCTGGTATTGCTGCTTTTAAATGGCTTCTTTAGTAAAGAGGTACTTTCCTCATTACTACTTGAGACTGAGACTGTCTGTCCTCAAAGCTGAAATCTTGAAAGGTACTTCAGAGAAAGTGCTAAATATAGAAAAAATGCAAAGTGGACTTGCATACTTTCCTACCAAAAGAAAATCATTAATGGCAACTGGAGAATGGTTTACAGCTGTAAGATCTAATCATCTGTCCTTTGCTTATTTTTTGTAAAAAAGTGGGTTTATGTATTATTTGTTTGACTTTAGTGAAGCAGGTCTGCCTATTCTGTTGTTCAGTGATACAGGTTGTGCGCTTGAACCTGTACTAGCAGTGCTCATTGTTAATTTTTTCAGTTGAAAGATCAGAAATTTTGCCCAAATAAGACATTGCAACAACAAAGATGATGGATTGGTATGGAGGGAGGAAAAGGGATTAAATGCAACTAAGGAAACTATTTTTAGGCAGTTTAAAAAAGAAACAAACCAACCCAACCGCCTGAGGACCTGAACATTGGTGGCACCAATATTAACGTGAGAATTTAGCAGGCTTATTTTGGAAAATTCTAAATACAGTTCTAATAAGTACTTTATGAAAGTACTGTGCAGCTTTGTTTAATGGTGGCTGTGTTTGTGTGTCTCTCCAAGTAAATCACATTTTGAGTGACTTACTGAATTGGAAGATAACTTGAATCCTTTGCAGATGATCCTATATTAGTTGTGCGATGACACAATACAAGTCTAATTGGGGATTTTGTGCAAGGATTGTAACACTTTTCTAAATCTAATTTGCCAAATTGTGTTATAACTAGTGGATGAAATTATGATTAAGGACATGGGCAATGAGATTGCTGAAACTATAGGCTCCAAAATATACAGGAATAGTCAGTACTTAAATTTGTATTCTGATGTTTCACTATTGAATAAGACTATAATATTATAAGTCAAACTGAAAACTTAGAAAATCTATTAAACCAGAGTTGGAAGGCACTGCAAATTTTAAATGCTCTTGGAGGGACAACACATGAAGCAGGGCTGGGAGAGAAGTACTGAAAATGTTTTGGAGGGGTGTTACCTGAGTTGCAAATAGGTAACCATATTTCGGAAATCACATAAGTATCAAAAAAAAAACAACCTTCAGTTTGCACATTGAAGTGTTTTGTCTAAGCTGTATATGTAATCGGCACCGAGAGATGCTTTTAATGAGGGAATTATTTGTAACCAATGTATTCTTATGCTGTATAAGATCCATACCTTTATTTTAATGACAGGTTGCTAAGAATGTTTTCCCTGAAACGTTTTTTTTTAGTAACCTGTCTAGAATGAAGATGGATGAAATAGCAATTTTTAATTAATTTCCCCTGTTTTCACCAAGTGCCTTCCATTAATTTATAGGCAAAGTTCTGATAACTGCTTTCTTTCCCTTAGGAAAAACTCATATGGCTACCGAAAGAAAAGGGAGGACAAGTTTACAGTGAGTGTTCATGATTGTCTTTATCTATAAGAAAAGTAGGGTAACAAGGCAATGGTATGGGTATTATGTGAAGTAGCAGGTGAGATAAGTTATTGCACAAGCAATTGTGTGTCACAGTTGACTGAAGATGGCAACTCATTAGATTCACCTGAGTTTACTGTATTTGGGTATTGGAGAAAGTTGTGCATTAATGCAGAAGTCAGGAAAAAGTTAAAATTACTCATTTATACTATAAAGGAAATTTCCATCTTAGTGTTACTTTGTCAGCATGTCAATGCTCTCGTTCAGGGAGGACTAAACAGCTTGATGCTGGTTATCATTCATGTAGACAATGAATAACACTTCATAGATCCATGTGTCATAATGTATAGCTAGCATGTTAGTTGAGGGAAGTTTTGTTCCTTAAATGTCTCTCCAAGTACTACCTGTTAAAGCTATACTAACATTATTAAAATACTACTGTTTTGGTAAACTTAAATTCAAGGTGAATACCTAAATAGCCTTACTACTTGAAAAGGCTGGACTAGAAATTTTGTAGAAGAAAGAAAATGTAAACTTTTTATAGGACTTCAGGTTTAACTTGATGAAACCAGACCTTTGGTGCAATTAATTTTTGCTGCACATGGCATGTTCATGAAGTTGAACCAGATTATTTCCTTATTCATGTTACAATTGTGAAGTATCCCCTCTGCACAAGCCATGACACTTTCTCAAAGGTCTGGAATTGTTGCATTTGTGTATTTGTGGCTCCTGCTGTTGAGTAGGCTTATGAGGCTTGGAGCATCAAGGTTTGGGAAGTATAAAACAGCAAGTGGCTCCTTCCTTTTGGTTGCTTTTAGTTCTTGTCAAACTTCTTAAAGCTCAGTGAGATCAGATAGGATACTTCTTTCTATTGCTGTTTAAAGCTGCTTGACTGTTTAGATTGATGTTTTCTTATCTGTCTTTGAAATACCAAGGCAGTGGTACAGATTAGGCATACAAGTGAGTGGTTGGAGTGAAGGGATTACCTTAGGCACTTACTGAGCCAGAGAGGCTCTTCTGAATCAGCTGACATTAAAGGTTACTTTAACTTTGAATGTCAAACTGGTAGACATGACTTCTCTGGAGACCCATGGTTCCCTTCTCTCAGCACCAGGCTTTAATGGCAGCCTGTGCAGTCAGGCTCCTTCTAGACTCTTCTGGTCCACGAATCTTTAGTCTGTACTGTCCAGTGATGCAGCTTGAACAGAGGGGAGAGCTGCTGCACACCCACAGCTGTGCGCACTGGGAAGGAGCATACTGCAGTGACAGTTAAATTTAACCCCTTCAGAATGGGGCAATAATTGAATTTAGGATCCTGTTTCTTGCATTATCCTGTAGAAATTAGAAACTGTACATAGGACTTCACTACAGCCAGTTGCATTTGAATGGAGTGATGACTACTTTGAATTTTTTTTTTTTTTTAAAAAATCAGAGTATGTGTGCTTGCATGAGAGAGATGAACATTTTTTTGATCAGATAGTATCTGAGGCTATACACATAAGCCAATTACTCAACTTGTCACAGCAAGTTGACTTAAGAAGTTTTATGCAGTTGGCAGCTTAAAATCCATTTAGGTACTCCCTGGTCTCGCTAATTTAAGACTTTGCTGCTACTTTTCTCTTAATATATTGAGGTTTTTTAGGATTCATCTGTATAATTTAAAACACTTGTAACAAATATAGAAGCATTATCTATTGCAGGACTTCAGTCCCAGTTAAGAAAACTGAGTGCTGTGATTTGAAGAACTGGAAAAAAGAAAAGTTGTTCTTCTTGCTGTTTGAGCTGGATAAGTGTAGTCTTCCTCTGTGACCCTTTGACAGATCATCCGACTTCTGGTTTTGGAGGTTTGCAGCTCCCGTTGCTGTAGCACTCCAAAACTGTGTTCTGGGGGTAATGCTGGGTCAGTAGCAGTTGCAGGACTTGCAGTTGATCTTGCCTCTGTATTTCTTCTTTCCCCGCTTCCCTCTCAACACACACTTGTTTTGATATAAACTCTAGTTTGTGAAGAGACCTTGAGGGGTAGAGTTTTGTCTATTGCTCTTCATCAGAAGAAAGGGGAAAAAAAAACCCAGTAAGTGATGCAGTACGTTTCTGTCCAGAAGCATTGTTCTCACATTCAGCCCATCTTGGCTATTTACCCATAAATATTTCCCTTTTCAGAAAAGGAATCGTCTCAAAGACTGTTTTGCATTTGGTGTTCTGCAGCAGAGATCATCTTAGTGCAGGCCTGAGCACAGTCACAAAACAGTTACTTCTTTGTTTACGTGATGTAGATGAAGTTAATGAGTAACTTCAGTCACAGCATATTATAAAAGGAATTATTTTTTTTGTGTAAATAGAACTTAGCTTTACAAATACTCACAAGTAGGGGCACTTTAACTGAGGCACTCTTAAGTCCTGAACTGCTGCCTGTAGTGTAAAATAGCTGCATTAGGCCATTGATGTGTCTCTGCTTGGGACATTGTTTTTCTTCTTGGATTAATTAAGAAAAAAATCTCCCTGTTTCAAAAGTAGTTTTGACATTTTGACATCTCTGCATTTTTGCAAAATGACCATATAAATTCATACTAATTAGATGAAAATTGCAGTTGTCTACAACACGTACAAGGCATGCTGTCTTGCCATTTCTTAATATATCTGAACATGGTAAAAGATTCTTGTTGACTCCTGTTACCAACTGCACATAAACGGAAATTTTTCGTTATATCATGATATCCAAACCAGTTGATTCTCCTTTCTATGTCAGTTTAAATATGCATCCCAAAGGAAGAGTCAGCGAGAAGACTTTTCTTACTATGCCAGTATCACTGAAGCTTATGCAGATGAATTTTTTTATGGATGCCTATGCCATCCTATTTAAATAATAAATATTTTAAGGGCAACAGTGGAAAATGAAAGCAGCTCTTCCTTGGTACTGTGGTTTTCTTGGGAGGTGGGCTGGGGGAGGTCTTTCTAGGGCTTCACAGATTAGAAATCCAACGCACAATACAGTTTCGAGTCCCATGTCTGTCTTTTCTGTCATCCAGTGCAGTAACTTCAACATGTTATTTCTATTCCAGAGAGGCCAAACACAGTCTCCACCACCCCCAAAACCTCCATCTCCTAGCTTTGAGTTGGGTTTATCTAGCTTTCCTCCATTACCTGGGGCTGCTGGCAATTTAAAGACCGAAGACCTTTTTGAAAACAGACTGTCCAGTGTGGTAATAGGAACGTCAAAAGAAAGAGTGAGTAGCCAGTATTCATTGTTGTTGGGAAAACAAGGAATTGCATACATCTTGTTTTCAGATTCAGTGGCTTATACCTAGGAAAAAACTTGTGGATTTACATGGGTAGTAAGAAATAATTTAAAAAAAAATAGCTGTCAAATGTCGTGCTGCTGCCTTCTTCACTTGCATCTTAGAATTTGTTGGGTATTCTCTTTGAAATGGTGTGGAATATGAGCATCAGTATGAATAGATAGCAGTGATTAGAAAATGCGCTCTTTGCTGTTAATAATTGCTTCGGGCTTTCTCATACACTCAGGTGAAAAAGTCTGTTTGAAAGATAGACTTCTGAGTTGTATATAAAACACTTTAAAGTGACAAAGATAATTTTTTTAAGCACTGAAATATAAAGAAGCTGCCTACATAATCTCAGTACACTCAGCATCATACCTGGAACAAGAACTGTTACCACAACCAGCTGGATCCCAACGTTGTCTTGTCAGATGGCTTGGAAAGAAAAAAATACACCAGAATTATTTGGCAACCTCTGCTTTCTAGATGTAGTAGAGATGCAGTTGAAAATTAATGTTCAGTAGCTGTTCATAGATTTCATTCTTAGAACTGTCTCTACCATGCGATCTGTGAGTGGCAGTATGTTCTCCTCCATCAAAACTCGTATAACCCAGTGCACTGAGGAACAGTCTAGACTGCAGGAGTCTGTATTGGCTTATTTGCTGGCTCTAATGTTAACTTGTGTTTTTCTAGCTGTATGGGAACTGAAGAAGCTAAAGGCTGAATATAGCAGTGCAGAGCAACCTAGTGAAACACCAAAATCTCTTTTATGCCTCATCTCTAAAACCAATCTGTTGCAAAAGTGTTTTCTTTGGTGCTTATGTATCAGGGGTGGGTCAGGAGAGTGTTTGTTGGTAGAGGAAAGAGGGAATGGCAGGGCACCTGAAGCGGTGATGGCACAGACAAGCCATCTATTCTGCATCCTGCAAGTGGCAACAGGGACAACTGCAGGTAATAGGACAAGTACATTCCAGAGTAGCATTTAGGGGGAATGTGCGGGGGGCAGTGCCATGTTAAGAGCAGTGTTTAACTTGCTGTCAGCCAATACTTCAGACTGTAGCCTGTTCTTGGCCAAGATCTGTCTGTTTTTAAAGTATTTTACCTCTGTTTCTGAAGTGCTTTTTGGCTGTTGTACTTTAGGTTTTAAATATAATCCCAGCACTTGCTATTGATACATAGCTGAAAACCAATGGGTCCTCCCATTCCAAATTTAGTACTTGCTCTGCACTGTAATTACTGTAAAGAACTTGCACTTCTCCCCTGCAGAGGCAGTCCTAATATCAGTCAGGCAGTGAGGTTTATGGTAGTGCAGTGTTCTGTCACATTCAAAAGTTTCCTTTGATTTCCTGATTTCTTTTTCTAGCTTGCCTGAGTTAGTCTGTATGGTGGTGTGGAAGAAAGGAATTGTGCTGTCTTTCCTTGTTGGTATTAATAAGGAATAAGAAAACAGCAGCTGGCTCCAGAGAGCGGTTGTGTTCTACTGCAAAGATGTTTGAGTTCACGTTAGAATCTTGCTAATGTATACAGGCTGCTTTTCACCTTGATCTCAACATTTTTTGTGTCACCTGATGCAGAGTTACACAGTGCTACTCTTGTTTTATAGATGGGCGAGTCCGGTGTACCAAAGCTGAGTGAACTTAGGTTGTGTAATTTTTCCAACAGTTGTTATCCAAGCAGCGTATCTTTATGCTCTTTGCTTTGTGGTGCTCTTCTAGATATAGTTCTGGGGAATGGTAGGTGTTAATCATCCCACATCTTCTAACTAGGAAACTGCAGCTCTGTCAGATCAGGGGCTGAGTGTTTTGGCCTAAGAACAGCACTTGCACATCTGCTTGGTTTGAAGCTATTCGTGCTTAACCATGTACCTACAAGTTTTGATCAACTTGGGCCAGAATGCTCAGCAAATTGCAATTTCAAGTCTTTGCACACAGTAATATAGTGAGGAAAGCTATAGAAGCTGTTCTTTTATTTCTAAACATCCACCTTTGATGGCTTTACTTTTGAGTAAAACTAGGCTTAGATCCACTGTGGTAGTCTGCTGCCTGATTGAAAACAGTGTCGTCAAATACCATTTTCCTTTCTACCTGTGGCCACAGGAGTTTCATGTTCTGTGACCTTTGAATGGTGGCTGGGTGGGGGAAAAGTGGTGGCTGTCTTGTTCCTTCTGTGCTTCTTTTCTCCCATTGCTCTCCTTCTGCTTAGCAGAATTTGCTCTGGTTCTACAGTCAGGTCAGAAGCACTATGAAGAACACAGCACTTCTAAAAAAACCAAAATGGTTGTACATGTCAGAAATATATCTTTCAAGATACAAAGTCGTCTTTCTCTTTTCTTATTTTGTGACAATTTAAATTCATGCATGCATCTTGAACCAGTTTGGCCTTTATCTGGAAGCACAGTATCTTTAGAGGGCTATGGAAAGAAGCCACTTTTGCTTGGTAGCAAGTCACACTGTAGCGTAAGGAAGGGACTTTTAAATGATGGTCATAGCCTCATTTGCAAAAACATTGGGTTGCTTTTCTTTTTTTAAGGTTAGATGTTTTAGCAACAGCTATTGGGATGATACAGAATTAGAGCTTTGAATCAGACAGTTCTCAGTGCATAACTCTAGGAGACTTTTTTCTTAAAACTGGCACAAAGCCTACTTTGTCACCGGTGGGTGCAAAATTCCCAGGTTGAAAGAAGTGATTTTTGTCACCCAGATACATCCCAAAGGGAACTGAGCTTCCAACTTTTTGGGAAAGAACCACGGTATGTGATTTACTTGTCTATGTTTCTAAACAATTGTAAAAGAAAAAAGCTTACTTGTTACAATACATATATTGGATCCTTCTGTATCTTCCTGTCGTTAATTTACCCTTATAAATGAACTTGTAAACTGTTTCCTGATTGTGTTAATTTCCAGGGAAGCCATATGATTGCTCTTCTGTGCCTTTTTTCCTCCTTCAGAACATTAATGTGGATGCAAGTACAAACACTATTCCATCAGGAATTCCTCGAGAGCCGTTGTTGCCAGCTTCTTCTACATTGCCCAGGACATTTGAAAGGTCTCCTTCGCCATCCCAGTCGTCTGAGTAAGCACTTAATTACATGGCTTTAATTATTCTGCCCTGAATCACGTTTGCATTTTCTTTCATCAAAAGGTTAGGTGGAACACTGTAAATAGCTATTAAAATCTTAATGAAAGAAATAGTATTTTGTTGTGTATTGAACTTGTAGTAAAGGCAATAAAGTTTAATTTCTGAGCAATATCATAATAGTGATTCAGTCATTATAGTAATTCAGCAGACAAAAGTTTTGTGTTGTATTTTAGTCTCTGCAAGTATTTAAAAGTTTAATGAATACCTTACTGTCTTGTATTTAGGTAGCTTTGAAGCATAGAGAGTAATGCCCATGATCCCGTGGGCAGTACCATTGTCCATACAATAAAGCTTTCAGTAATACTTTATTTGGAACCTGCAAATGAAATTGAGGTGTTTGAATAACAGGAGTGAGATAACTGGATAACCAAATGCTATCAGAATGTCACGAATTGCAGGTAGTGTCAAGTTCCACGGGAATATCAGGGTTTTTAATATTTGATAGGATTTTTAAATACAATGCTAGTCATAATGTGCTAGGCAAATGTTAGCTGTAATTTTTTACAGTCATCCTCAAAGTTTCCAACCCATTATCAGATCATTCATCTATCCTGAATAGGTTTCCCTTTTCATGAGCCTTCTTTCCTGCTTCATGATTGCAGGGACTCCAAGGTTGCAGATAAACAGCAGAGAGAGACACCGAGTACAGAAAGGCTTTCTTCTTCCACACTCAGTACTGCGTGTAAATCGGTACAAGTCAATGGGGCTGCCACAGTAAGGAGCCTTATTACTTCACTTTCTCTTAATGATCCAGTTTGATGTATTTAACACAATATTGCTTCCATTGATACCCTGTGTTGCTTGATCATGTGAGCTCAGCATCCTTAAATTGGTGTGTTGGTGGTTTCATGATTACTTGCGTGCTACAATTATGCAATTAACAGTGCAAAAGTGTTCAAGATAACTTGGGGAATGATAGCTCTTTATCTGAATTCTCTTCTTGGTGAGCAAAGGGATACCTAGGTAGCCTTTAGGTAGAAGCATTAATGCATATGTAGACATTTAAACCAGTGTATTCATTGTCTTTCAGCTGGTTTAGAGTTTCCTTGAATCGGGCGTATTTTGCCTTATCACAGTACCCCATTTTTCTGACACGCTGTTTTGCATTTTACCTTATCTTGAACCTTATTGTCTGTTCAGCTTTTGTAAACTTCATACTGAAGCCCTTACCTGCATATTTTAATGCAGCAGTCTTTTGGGTCAAAGAATTTACCCTTTTTGTTCATGAAAGTGATTTTTCCTGAGAATGCTTTGTTTAACTCTGCTGTCCTGTTTGCTTTCGATTCCACAGGAACTGCGAAAACCTAGTTATGCAGAAATTTGCCAGAGAACAACTAAGGATCCTCCTACATTGCAACCTCAGAAAGAACAGAAGCCAAACACTGTAGCATGTGGGAAAGAGGAAAGAAAGCCCACAGAAACAATAGAGAAAAACAGAGAACCTCCTCCTGCAAAGTCACATCCTGGACAACCCAAAGACCAGAGGAGACAGTCAGGCCGCAGATCGTCCCCTCCAGCCGTTGGCAAACGCTTAAATAAAGAACAGAGTACCCCTCCAAAATCTCCTCAGTGAAACTAGCACCTGGGAGGGATTTGAAAAGAGGTCTGCTTCCCACAAATTAAACCCATGTTCCCACTAAGACACCTGAGAATGAGTTGCTGGTTAGGAGCTTGCAGTGATACCTAGGCATATAACAATGCCTGCAAGTTATTTTTCTGTGAAATACTTTTTCCCCCTCTTGAAAAAACTTTCTATTTTTTCTGGATATTTCTGGATAGTTGTTTAAACCTTACATTTAGGTTGGTGCTTAATTGGAGGTGAAGCTTAGTGTGATATTTTTTTTTCCAAGATGTAAAATATTTGTCTTTAAAAAAATCAACTTTTTATTAAGCCTCTCTGTGGCTGTGTGAGTGCAAGCTCTGTATAGTGAGTTTTTTCTAAACAGTTAAGCAGAAATGTGCTGCTGCAATATTTTTAATAAAGTGGTCTGCAAGTACATATCTGAAGTGTCCAAATGACTGATAACGGCAGCTAGTGTGTAAAGTGCAAGGAAGTAGATATATTTACGAATTAGTATGTGACCTTCAAGATTATTTTTTTTTATTGGGCTGCTGTACTAAGTGTCAGAAAATGAACTTGCACTTTTAGGTTAAACAAGTAGTTGTTTCTAGCGTTTTGAAAAATTTAATCTTTTTTTGATACTTTGCACACACAGAATGAATCCCACAGAGCACCATAGCAGTCTTTCTAAAAGATTTCCTTGGTTGTTTTTTTTATTTACTGCAAGCAAGTAACCATCTTCTCACTCCAGAATAAAACTGATGTTATAATTTGCAAACACAAAGCACATTGTGAATAGAAAGAATTAAGTCTGTGAGCTTGTATGGTGGTGAAGCCCGTTAATGGATGTTACCAGGAGAAAGCCCCGGAGCCTTCTCGTGATAACCTTAGCTTCCCTGTGCTTGTAAGGGAGTTAACTGAGTCAGCGCTGTATGTCCTGGTTACCCCTGTGCTCTGTGTAGACTTTTTAAAACTCTGCCCCAAGTGCTCTTTGAAAGAGTTCATATCTTGGTCAGCCTCGTGTTGACGTCTTCCTGTAACTACGAGCATTGGCATACGGATTTAAATTTTTCAAGACGTGAGATAATGGTGTTTGTGTTTTGTGGTGGAGGAAGAGATCCCTGATATTTACCTCTGGGATGAGGTTTCTCACACTTACTTACTTTAGAAGTGATGCGCTTTCTGAAGGACAAGGATGCACTAAATTAGCAAGTTTCTAATAAAGTTGAGTATAAATTATTTTTGTTTTAAAATGCCTAAAGTTTTTCTTTAAGTGTTTAAACTGCAGGAAGTTCA
>NW_010188332.1:0-35068 GCF_000695765.1 Mesitornis unicolor | reverse complement strand
CCTGCTGACTATGACAGTACGGTTTATTCCACAAAAATGTTTATTTAAACAACTGATTTTTTTAAAGAATTATTTCCATCCAATATTTAAAGACTTGAATTTTATTTAAACTTGAAAATGACTTTGCCTTAACTTTTGTACAAGACAGCTTAGAGTTAATGAGGTCTGACCCCGTGGAGGGTTAGCGTGAGTGGAATACAGAATTACTCAGTTACAGTATGTATCTATTGTCACTGGTCTTACTGGGTAAACATACTGTAGTACAGGAACTAGCAGCAGTTTTTGTAATATACCTTAAAGATCTTAAACAGTTGATCTTTTTCAGATTGTTGAAAAACCTGTAAATGCAAATAGTCAATACTGTATTAAATATGTGCACTTGGAAGTGTGTGCTTTGCTTGTACAGTTGTAAATAATCAGAACATATAAAAAGGTACCCTAAAGAAAAAAATCTGATAAAAATTATTGATATTATAAATGTTGCTGTTGAGCTGGATGTAGATAAACTAAATGTTGTGGTTTGAATATTACTTTAATTTGTTGTTTTTTCTTTCTCTTATTTTATTCTGGTGTGCTGAACTGACTCTGCCTCTTCACTGCAAAAGGGAAACGGAATGAAAGTCTTATTTGAAAGCCCTCAAGTGTTTTCCTAAGTCCCTCCAAAAACAAGCGATTTAACCAAATCAAGTGTCCTGCGATGTAAATAGCAGATTTCAGCAGACAGACTGTAATTTTTAAGTCCTTAATAAAATCAAATTTAATTGGTAAAAAAACCTTTGACTGCTACAGAACTATACAATGAAGCTTACCTGTCTGCTTTCAAGAATATCAGCGCTTTCCTTAGCGTATGGTTCATACAACTGTAAAGTAACTCTAGAAGTTGACTCCTGATAAATTTCCTGTTACAAGCATCAACTGGTAACTGGTTGACCTTTAAAATCCAGCCTGTTGTATGCTGCAGAATTGGTCAAAATAGGACACGCTGGAGTCTGTTGATTTTTCTTGTTTGAGCAGCGCACTTTGTGCACGCGGCGGGAGGAGATAGGACTCTGACCATCCCCAAAACCACTGAACCAGTTCTGTCTTGGATTTTGAATACGCTTTTCCTTTCCCCAGCGGCAGTGAAAACGGTAGCTAGATGTGTGTATGGTTTCGGCCAGCTGTATGATTCATTTTGTTTGTCTGCTGCAAGTGAAAGGCTTTACCAGCTGCAAACCATCGCGAGCGGCTCCTTCCAGCGACCGCGTGCGGCTCGGCGTCGCGCTCGGCTGGTGCCTAAGGTGAAATACTGAGACCAGCAGGATGTGTTGTGCTGTTCTAATGTATTCTGCTGCCGTTTGTGCTAGGTCAATACACTGTAATTACTGCTTACCCAGCAACGGTCTGTTGCTTCGAAAGTTTAAACTTTCCTCTGATGTGGTTTTTATAGCTTTTTTAAAAAGAAAAAAAAGTGACACGCCAAATAGCTGTGTAATATACAACTTATCCTTACTGCGTTTTACTTTGAGATTTATCTTTTTTTACCACTCAATGACAAAATGGAGTTTTCGGAGTAGAGTTGTGAAGTTGCATGCAGACTGTTGCTACGATACATAGAGAGATTAAAATGTGGCTTTTAAAGTGAAAAACCTCCCAAAAGCAGTATCTGAGTTAAAGGTTCGGGGATACAGCAATTAAAATTGGCATTTACCTTGTATGATTGTGTGGTGATGCTTTTCATTTTGAAAACAAGCCTAAATGGGGTCTGAGACTCTTCTTCCAGGAACTTAAAAAAAAAAAAAAAAAAAAAAAAAAAAGAAAAACAAACCCCAAAGGTTGCTTTTAAAACCTCATCTTGTTTCAGATCAGTCCCCCACCCTGACGCTGTCATTTGCCACGGTGAAACCTGTGGAGAGTGGCACACTTCTGGCGTTGCTGCGTTACCCTTCAAAGACGTGAGCGGCTGGCGCAGGAAGGGCCTTGTTTGAGTGCGGTGCAGTGTATCGGGAGCAACAGCTGACTGTAATGGTGCACACCTATCTCTGCATCTCCTTCAGCTCGCTACAGTCAGGGGTTGATGTGCTTTGTAACCTATTACACTACAGCAGCAGACAATCGAAGATTTCCAGGGAGACCTAACAGCTGCCAGCTCATGAAATAGAAGTGTAATATGGGAGCCTTCTGGAGGGTTTTTGTTTTTGTTCTTCTTCCATTAAGACTGGAATCAAGCTTACATGTAAACTATCAGTAATTTAAGTTTCCTTTTGTGTCATAAAATGTAAAACTGTCTAATTTGAAAAAAAATATGTAGGTTATGAAAAATAAAGATTTAGGCACTGTTGAATTCCTGATTTTTTTAATTAAACCTTTCTTCAGCAGTATTTTTCATTACCTTTTGTCTTTTGCTCCCATTTTTGGAAATAGCATATTTCTAATTTTGGGAAAAAATTCTTTGCTTGCTTTACTGTTCAGCACAGCTGTTGTGACCATCGCCTAAGGCTCTGTAGCCACAGCAAAAACACTTATGACTGAGGGCAGCAATCTCTGTCTCTTAGGTAACTATAGCTGGGTAAGTCTTTTGAAAACAAACACACAAAAACCTGATGTGATGTTTTGTTTACCAGAGGTTATCATCTTCATTAGTGGTTTTCTCAAATTAGATAAGGCCTTGACTTGGTCTTAAATGTGGATTTTAGAGTTTGGGTTAGTGGTCTGGTTGCATGGATCTCAAATCTGGAGGTCTCCTGGGATTATTTTTGGCTTTGTCTGGTTTTAGAGGTTATCCTGGTCATACTTCTGGCATATCCTCCGTCTAAGTAAAATATCTATTTTGGAAATACTTTAAACCCTTTGTGGTTGGTTTTTTGAGGGGGTGGTTTGGGTTTGGGTTTTGGGTGGTTTGGGGGTTTTTTAGGTTTGTGTCTCATTCAGTTATATCTGTGTCCGCTTTGTGCTAGTTTTCCCCAGAACGAAGTGATGTTAGGTGATGGCTGCACCAGTGTTCATGGTGAATAAATTTGTTTTGTTTCCTCTTGGGCATGAGGAGAAAAGAGATTCAGTGGAAGATTACATGCAGTTGAGTATCCAGAGATAACTTCCTGTCACAGAAACTGTGACTGACTGCATTTTGATCCTTAGGCTTCTTTAGAAGAAAATTATTTTATGAAGTTTTATGTTTTCTAACATACTTTTATGTCCCAAAAACCTCTGGAAGTTAAAACCTCCTGTTGATTATAATGGCTGGGCTTTTATGAGTGCAACCACTAAAGTTAGGAAAGTGATTGAATTTCAAACTTTGGTGGTTTATAGTGGTTATTTTGGTGTTTTTATATGATTTTATTAATCCCTGCTTCTGAGAGAACAAGCTGTACAGCAGTACAGTGCCCCGGTGCCATCCTGTTATGGTGGCTCAGTTACTGCAACATCCACTCTGAGCATGGATATACATCCTTCATGTAATTCAGTGTTCAACTGAAGTTCATCAAATGGAAATTTGCTGCCATTGAAGTGGTGCGTGGAATAATGTTACTGAGCTGTTAATGCCAGATGAGCAAAAAATGCTGTGAAAAGGTTGGCCTACCTGTGCCTTAGCATGGCCTGCTTTTCTGTTTGCTCCCTCACATCATCAGCACACTGGTCTGTCTGGAAAGTAACCGAGGAAGAGGGGTTTTTGAGGTTGGTTGGTTGGTTGGGTTGTTTTTTTAAAAAAAAAAAAAGGTCAGAAGCTGCTGTGGTACCATCAGCAGACTGGAGGAAGGGGCAGGGATATGCAGTTGGTACCTAGAGGAGACTGGTGCAGTAGTGACCCTGGCAGGGACAGGGCCTTACACCAGCTGAAGCAAACCGAGCGTGTGTACAACTGGGTTATGACAGACTGAGGCGCGAGATTTTGGTTTAGACATAGCCTTGCTTGTGCTGCTGTGTGTGTTGTGTTATCACAGCCCAGGTGAACGTGGCTCAACTCGACAAGCTTGGTCACTTGAGCCTTATTTTCACAACGGGAGAAGAAGGAAGGAAAAAGGATCTTGTATTTGCATTTGACTTTTTGGTTATTCTTATGTACGAGCAGTAAATGTGTTAAATCTTGAATCTGTCTCATGGTGATAGACTATCAGAAGTGTTTGTGCATCGTCCTGTCACAACTGGTTTGGGAGCAGTTCGCTGTTGTGCAAAATGGAGGGCAAAATGTGTATGTGCTGGGGGAAGGGAGTCCTAAGAGAAAATCGTCCCCTAATCTCTCTTAAATTCTCATCAGTTTGAAGAGCAGATTGCTTTGTGTGTTTGTGTTATGCACACACGGTGTGGAAACCATTCTGCAGTCTGAGAGCTTTACATCCCATTTACTGCAGCAGGCGGTTGTCTGCAGTAGTAAATCTACCATGGCTGAGGATGCGCTGAGGAAGGAGGGATAAATGGATTAATTTAGAGTTGTAAAACATACCAAAGCTGGAGAGCTCACTGAAATCCACATGGATTAATTCACTGGTACCTACTAAAATGTCTCCAGTGTCTTGCAAAACTGGAACCAAAGTGGTGTGTATGCTCTCTGTGCAGCATGAGATGTTGGCCCAGGCAGAACACAGGGGTGAGTTTCAGCAGGTCGAGCGTATCCGACTGCCTCATCTCCAAGGCTGAGAGCCTCTTCAGGAACTTCAGTTTAGAGGCTGGAGCACATGTGAGAAAGCTTCATCCTCCTTGCTTTTGTCTCTGACTTCCACTTACTTAGCTTGGGCTTGGGATGTTGGCGTGCAGCAGCGATGAGCACGTGCACTGTGTGGCTCACAGCTCCCACCAGCCAGCCCTGTGCCCTGGGGGAGGGAGCTGCAGGCCTCACCAGGACAGGAGGGTGACAGGACACACTGCATGGGGGGATCAGAGGCTGGGAGATGGGCAGTCAAACATGTTCTGTCGTGCAGCTCTCTTTCCTAAATGTCACTTCTCGGGGATCCACGGTACATGTGGTTAGCCTTGCTCTTACTCCTCTGCAAGGACGAATGTGGTTTCTATCTTGCTTCCCTTTAGAAATAGGATGTGTAAGACACTTAGTCATTTTTTTCTCTCCTAGTATGTTCTTCTCCTCCTTCCCTCTAGCAATTCAGTGGTTTTGAGAGTGAGAGCTGCATCGCTTGTGGAAGATGGCAGCTGTTGATCCCTGCTCCCAAGAATTATACCCGTTTTCAAAAATACAGTAGGCTCAGCATGTTGAAGCATTTCTGTTGAAGCATTTCTGTTTGCTGGAGCTTTTCTTTTTGCATTTCTGTTTGCTTTGCTGTTTTTAGTTGTTTTAGAGGTTTTTTTGTCCCACTTGTTAAAATAAATTTGGTACTCAAAGGTGGATTATTTTGATAAGTGTCAACTCCCAGGCTCTAGGTTCCCAGACTGTGATCTATACAACAAATCTTAAAAAGCGTGCTCTACCTTTGAGTATTTACAGCTGTTGCTGGGTTTATGGTGTTTGTCCGATACAAAGTTTTTAATTTCTGTTTGCTGGAATCTGTATACTTCCTCTACATACTGGCAAATGCTAGCTCCATCCCGAGTCTACTCATGGTGGTGCTGAGTAAGATGCCTGCCTTGAAGCTATGACAAACAAGAGCTGGAGAGACCTCTTGGTTCAGACGGGGCACTGACGTGAGTGATTTCACAGAATCACAGAATATTAGGAGTTGGAAGGAACCTTGAAAGATCATCCAGTCCAACCTCCCTGCCAGAGCAGGATCACCTTGCTCAAGTGATTCTTCTAAAGAGCGTATTATTAAATAGCTTGTTTTAAGGCATCTAAATTGAATGACCAGATCTGAGTAAGAACTTAAATTCCTAACAAAAATAGTTACATTTCCCAATAATATTTCCCCAAATTCCATCCAGCTCTTCCACTTACATGTTGAAATGGAAGCTGAGTTACTTGGGTAACCGGTCGAAATTTTGACTATTGACCATTTTACAACACACCGTTATTTCTCTTTTAGGAACACAGGCAGCATGAAACAGTGCCCTGGGTAGGCAGGGCCAAGGACTGACAGAAGATGCTGGTGTTTCATGGCAGCACACGGGACCTGCCACTACCGAATAAATGCCAAACAGCCGTAGAGTCTTCCTAGTGTGACGTGATGTGTTGCTTGCATGCAGATGGGGATCTCCCTGTGCCTTCCAAGCATGTCCTGAGTTGGAACACGTTTGGCTGTGAGCCTTCAGGCCATAGGCAATCCTGGTGATTCAGCAGCACTAATGGTGTGCTCCTCAACCACCTTCAGGCATTTGGCAGCATTTCCAGGGACATCTAAGTGTTTCCTGGCTTGATTCCATTTCTGTAAGAACTGGTGGTTTAAAAATAAATAAAAGGCATTGTGTAGTAAATAGAAACAAAGCAGACTGCAGTGTGCTTTGCACCAGGAAGAGAATGGCAGGCTTAGCCAGGTGACTGCAAGGTCTTCTCATGCTCTATGGAGATGTGAGCACCATGACTGCAAGACACTTCTCCATGGAGATGTATAAACATTTCTGTTGATCTCCTCTGCTTCTTACAGTGTCCTTCCCTTCCTTATTCACAGCTGACAAGTCAGACTGATCTCAGCATGGTAAAAACTCCCAAGCAAATTATGCTAGAATTGCCTCATAAGCAGTTAAATGGGAGATTGTGTTAGGCTGTTGTCTGCTAATACAGCATAAAAGAGTAAGGAATGTGTATATAATGTGCAGAAATTAAGTTATAAACTACTAGGCAGTGGTTGGGACTCAGCTTGCAGATGTACATAAATTGAATTGTCTGCTTAGTCCAGGGAGATTGGATCAATAGGCAATGGAGCCTGGAGCCGTTCATCTGCATCCTGATCAGCTGAATTTTGATCCTGCATCTTGAGCAGCTCTTCAGGCTCTGCTGAAATATGGGTACATGCAGATACTCAGCTCATATAGACACCTCCACCTGGATGTCTTGATCTGTGAACTCACATCCATACATGAACTTGGCCAAGTGAAACAGTTATTCATTAATATAAAAATACACAGCACATTTTTAGTGGCCTGAGTGACAGAAAATTGTCAGTCTTAGTTTGGAAGTGGCTGCAACTCCATAACATGTTTTTGGATTTGCTATTAAATCTTTACTTAGATGCAGATACCATAAAAACTACAGTATCATAGAGTAATTCTGGTCCAAAGGGATCTCATGAGATCTTTGGTCCAACGTCTTTCAAAGCAGGATTGGAGCAGGTTTCTGAGGGCATTATTCAGTTGGTTCTTGAAAATCTCCAAGGATGGACAACCTCTCTGAGCAATCTGCTCCAATGTTTGTCTGTTCTCATGAAGAGTGCCCTTCTCCTTAAATCCTTGTGCCTGTTCCCTCCTTCTGTCCTGTACAGAGCCCAGCTCTGTGTTCCTGATGGTTTCCCATAGGGAGGGCAGCAGCTATGTTTCTCCCAAGCCATCCCATCTCTAGACTGACCAGGCCAAGCTCCCTCAGCTTCTGCCCAGGGTGAGTGCTCAGCCTCACCACCACCTTGGTGATTTCCTCTGAACTGGCACCAGTTAGAATTGTGTCCAGTTTGCTGATGTTCTTCTTTTTTTGGGAGCCCAAAGCTGGACCAAACACTCCAGCTGCTGTCTACCTTTTAGCACTGCTCCACACAAAGGAGAATGATTCCAGTTGTCTTTTACCTTTGCATGCCTGGAGACTTAGCAAATTTCCGAAGCCCACTTCTTTTAAGAGGTTGTGTAGTACTTGACAAAGTCTAGTGAGGTGCAGTGGCTGCTGCTGAGTGCTGCTTCTCTGGGTTTTTTCTTGTACCAGTGGCTGCTATTACTAGACAGTAATTTTTTGAAAGTATGGGCTGCCTTCTCAGTGTAATAGGGGAAAAAAGTCTAGAAAGTCCTTCAGGAAATGCCGAGTCTATTGCCTGGGTCTTGTCCCCTCCATCCCAGACAGCTTATTTGGGGTTTTAAAAAATTTTGTTTCTATGATGAAGTGACCTTCCCAAGCAATCCAGTCCAGTGATGTCCTGCCCTTACCCTGCTCCCAGTCTCCTCCCCTATCCACCTTCAGGCAGCTGCCCTGGCTCTTCTCGCTGCTCCTCTGGAGCACAGGGAAGGAGTCTGAACCAGGGGAAAAGCTGAAGAAAATCACAGCCCTGAAGAATGAGGCTTTTTGCTCCTCTTACTGTGAGGAGGGTTGCCTCAATGCACCCCTGCGTGGCCAGCAGCAGCTGAAGGCCATGGCCAGCAGTGAAGGAGAGAGGTTGCCCAGGCTGCCTGTTCTGCTGTCCCACCAGCCCGGCCTTGCTGGCCCTGCCAGCAGAAGAAATTGGAGTGTTTTGTTGAACATCTCTCCCATGCTGGCTCAAGTGAGATGCTTTGCTGACATTGAAGTAAGAGGCTCATCCCCTGTTGGAATTGTAAAATACCGTTTATAAAAATAATGTAGTAGTAATGCTGGTTTGCACTGCAGCTGGTATTTAATCTGGTCAAACAGAAACAGCAGAGAATTTGTACAAGTGGTGTGTTCAGTGTTTTGGCACTTACTTTGGCTGTATTACCAAAACGAAAGACTGTATCTCTTTAGCCTTAAGGATGACTTTTGGCCAAAGATGTACTGTAGTAATCTACTGCCCCAAATGCTTTTTTGCCTGCATCTGAGAATACTTTGCTAGATGGAGCAGTTGCTTTCTCAAAGCGTTCTCCTTCAAGGACTAGGAAATTAGCCCCGTCTTCTAAATACACTTCTAGTGCATTAAACCATTGACAAATGCAGCATAGCCATTCTAAACTAATTTGTCTTAAGTGGGCATCTGATGACTCAATTTATCTGAACTTTGTCATTTGGATGTGGCTCAGCTGCTCTGTTCAAAGGAAATAATCTGGATGCATGTGCAGTTCCTTGCTCTCAGCACTGGTGTGGGACTGTACAAGAAAGGGCTGAGCTAACGCAGATAAACTCTGATTTGATGGAGACAAAGAGCAGGCATGGGGTTGATCACTGCACATTGCTTGTTCCCTGGTGGTAACCGTGAGTCCAAGCCCAGACATCTGGAGAGAAAGCAGTGTTCTCTTAGGAGGGTGTCTTTCCAAAGAAACAGCCACCAATGTTGCTAAATCAACTAAGTGTCTCTCAACCACTCCACTTTTACTTAAGACCATCCTTAAAAAAAGGGATTTGCCAGAGCTAGGAAACTGTGATGCTATTTGGAATATATTGATTCTAAAAATTACTAAAATGTGCCATTAAATACTAAATTATATGTAATTTCTCTTTGACCTCAGAAAATGTGGTTTTTACTAAGCATGAAATCTGCAGGTAAAAATTTGTAGGATTGTTTTTATATTTTTCAGTTTTTGAGAGAGTGTCCAAAATACTATTGGGCATAATAAATAAACTGGATATAATAATAAATTGCTTAACAGCCTGGCACACCAACCCTCTCCCATCAGCCTCCAGTGGGGAGCTCTACATGTGGCTTCTCGATGTTCTTCTCTGTGGAGGGCCCAGGTGAACCATCCACAAGATGTCAGCTTCTACCCAGAGAGATGCAGGAGCCGTTTGGCGTCAGTGATACAAAAAGTCATTTTATGAAGCACTTCAGAGATACCTGCAGCACGTTCTCATGCACAGATGTCTAAACGAACGCTCTGTGTTACGCTGTCTATTGTTAACTAGAGTAAGCCCATGTTGGGAAGTTTTAGTCATATTTTAAGGAGAAAGCACTGATGCTTTGACTAAAAGAATTTGTTCTTACAAATACAAAGAAAATTAATACTTTCATTCACATTTGAATGAGTTTACCTCTACCAGTTTCTCTTGTCTTCTATTTAGGGAGGTGATTGGTTGGTTCAATCACTCTCCCTGACCCTATCTCAAGCTCTGGAGTAGAGGTTGGACCTGTGCTGCTGGGCTTCAGCTTAGGATAACTTCTGGTACCTGGGAGGGAATTTCCAGACCTCTCCAGGTTAAGGTTCTTTTTAGTGATCTGGGCTATAATAAGAATTTTGAGAAGACTTGTTAGGAGATCTGAGTAGAGCTGGTAAGAGCTGGGTTATTGCTGGGGAGAGAATACAGGTTATGGCTGTGGGGTAAAGGGGCTTTAGTCTTCCTTCATCTGGTAGCGTTATGAGAAGGCAGCGTTAATACGGAGACACGTAGGCTTGTGAGCCCAGGGCTGGTGCAAGGGGCATCCACTTCTGGTGAACCCAGGGACACTCAGAGCTTCTCCCAGCGGTGTTTGGACTGGCATGAATCAGAGGTTCCCATTGCACTGGTTTGGGTTCATTAGTTTCAGCAAAGCACCAGCTCCTGGCTGTTGTAGCTCTCCCTGAGCAGACAGGTATCATTCTTTGCTAGTACAAAACATTTAGGAATTTCAGCATGTTTTATTGGATTTCATTATTTTCTAATTAAACTGTCCAAGCTTAAAATGCTAGATCTATGTGTACATGTACCTGAATAACTGCTGCTGGCCTGGTCTTTCCAAATCTGGTCATTAAGATTTCCAAACCTTAGTTGTCCTCTCCCCGTAGCGTTACATATTCTCATAGTACAAACTATATTTTAACTAATGCCATTAAAAGCAAACAAAAAAAAAGGCAGGAAGTCTGGGTCTTCACTGGCTAAGGCTGGTGATGAAGGACTTGCTGTGGAAGCTGCTGCCTCGTTGTCTACGGCATTTATTGAGCATGGGCCATGCTGGTTCCTCCTGGCCTTCAGTCTACAACTCTCTGCAGAAACATCCCTGCCCTACGCTCTCTTGAGCAGATGGTTTGGCAGATGAAGAGCGGAGATGCGCTACTTCTGGAAGTGCCTTGTTGGTGCCAAGAAATCTTTAAAAGTGAATTGGAGGAAGGGAAATGTGCAAGAAAGTGCAACAGAATGGGCTGAAACTTCTGGGCAAGGAGCTCTGTGCTGGAATGATGCACAGGGTGGTGACTGGGGTGGAGCAGTGTGGTCTGCGGAGCAGTAAATTGATTCTAACTGAAGGAAAAGTAGGAAAAGAAGGAAATGTGTGAGCTGAGCCGCACAGGGCTGGGATGGTCTCTGCTGTGCTGAACACGCTGCTGTTTGCTTCCTGGGGTGGGGAGTTTGCACTGCTTCCCTGTGTTAGATGAGGATAACATCAGCTGAGAGTCCCTTCAAATACTGTGGCACAAAGAACACAGAAACATCTTGGGCAGTGTGAATGTTGATGTGTCAGGTGGGAAAAATTAAAATAACAGAGAAGGCAGCTGAGAAAAGGGATGGGAGATGGGATCACAGTGATTTCAGCGATGTCTAGCAGAGAAGAAAGGATACTGACAGGTCAGGTTAAAAACAAGGATACAGAAGGGAGTTTACAAGCCGAGACAGAGGAAAGCTCTCTGTGTGCGGTGTAGCTCTGGGGTTTGTTATGGATTTCGGAGAACAGTGACTCACGGCTGGTCCTGGGGCTCTTAGTGGCAGAAGAGTTGATGTCTTGCGCAAGACGCCTTCAGCACCGTAAGCCGACGTCCATGAATAGGTACCGCAGCAATGGACGTGTTCTGCTGCCTATGGGCACGGTGCGGGAAGGGACCTTTCTGCCTTCCCCCCCTCTCCCCGGAGCCTGATGGGCTGCGATAACCCACTTAGCGGGAGCGTGGGCTGCGGGTGATGGCGTCAGAGTGACGGGAGGGACGCGGCTCCTGCCATATCCTCAGCGCTACGGCACTAAAAATAACCCCCTCCCACCCACCCCTACGGCACTAAAAACACCCCCCTCCCACCCGGGGAGCCGCTGGCTGTGCCGCTCCCCGGCGTCTGTCAGCGCCGCGCTGCCGCAGCTGATGCTCTGCGCTGCCTCCGAAGCGTCTGAGTCACCGGGGACCAGGCCCAGGGAATCGGATGTTTTTTGCACGGCAGAGGACACGGGGGAGCCGTGGAGCCGTCATCGGGCCCTGCTGCTGAAATTTTAGGGGCTAAGGCACCCGTGGCAAGCAGCTCCTCTGGGCGCCAAGCTGGGAAGCGGAGATTTTGGCCAAATCAGCACCAGTGGCTATGAGCTGTAGAGTGGGTTTAAGTCGGCGTGGCTGGTACAGATCCATGAGACCGCACTGGGTGAAGGGGGCATCTTTGCTGCAGAGCTTGGGCAGGCCTGCAGCTGGGCTAGGCCAGGCAGGAGGAGATCCCAGGCAGAGCCTGTCCTAGGACAGTACCAGAGGTAGTGGAGGTGGTGGCTGCCTCCATGGGCCATGTTGGGTCCCTGCTGCACTCACTGCTCAGTGCTCTCAGTGTGTGCAAAGATGGACTGGGGCAGCATGGTCCCCACTGCACAGCTCTGTCTGGCAAACTTAACCACCCCACCAGTGAGGGGCAAGGCAGGGGGGTACCTGGCCTGGTCAGCTTGGAACAGGAAGGTTGATCTGGAGAGACACCACTTCGACAGGTGACTTATTTACACATAGCAACTGTAGGGTGGTTTCTGCAAATACAGACATGAGAAGTGAAAGAGAACAAAATGGAAAATAAAACCTGAGAGGACAACGTTGCTGTAAGAAAAACACCTGTGCCATTGCTGTAAGAAAAGGACATGCACCATTCTCTTCTTTTCTCCCCTGCTTTCTTTGCATTTCAACGATGGGCCCAGCATGTCAGCCACCCAGAGCACTTCAGCCCCAGTGTCTCTGGGTGACCACTGGGGCAGACTGAGTTGGGCTGGGAAGTGGCTGCATTTGGGCTACCAAGTTGATGCCACCAGTGAGACCAGCAGCTGCTCAGCAGGACCTACTGCTGCCAAGAGCCTCATCACCCTGCCTGTGGAGTTGTCGCTGGCTCTTTGTCAATCACCTTCACAGCTCCTGCTGCACCTTTCTTCCAGTCCTGAGCTGGGACTGTTCATCCTGGAGAAGAGAAACTAAAGCGGGATTTTATCTGTGTGAATAAATACCTGCTGAGGGCAGTAAAGACAGAACCAGGATCTCCTTGGGGTATCCAGAGAATGGACAAGAGGGAATGGGCACAAACTGAAACATAGGAAATTACACTGAAACATATGAAAAAGCACTTTTTTTGTGGTGAGGATGGTCAAGCACTGGAACAGGTTGCTCAGAGAGGTTATGGAGGCTCTATCCTTGGAGATATTCAAACCTGATCAGACACAGCCCTGAGCAACCTGCTTTGGCTGACCCTACTTGACCCTACAGGGGGTTGGATGGGACGAGCTTCAGAGATCCCTGATGTTCCCAGGCAGTGTGGGGTTGTGTGGTCCTGCTCCCTCAGTCCTCTCCTAGCTCCTGCTGGTCATCTGACCTGCTGGCACAGCCATGCACAGTTTTCAGTGAGCTGTCTCTGATGTTGTCTTTTTCCCCGTGGAGGCCCTGGGTCCTCTCCTTATTGAGCAGTGTCAGGCGAGATGGATGCCTCGCCTCCACTAAAGCACAATAAAGTGGCATGTTAGCTTTGGAATGAGGGAGATTGAGTGGTAGGTGAGGGAGAAAGGAGCTTCTCTCCTCTTCAGAGCTTCTCTTCTTTAATTGCCTGTGTGACATGAAGACAAAGCTTGTGACTTCCAGCACTGCTCTCCCTGAGCTCCCAATCTCTGGGTATGTCCTCTTCCAGATTTTTCCCCTACATTTCACAGCCTTCAGAGAATGCCCACATACCTTGCCTATGCCATGTTTTAGGTGAGTTCAGGTCTTGGCATCTTGCTGTGGAATTATAACTATTTCCACAAGCTGATGCTCTAAGAGAAGGCTGGAGCCTCTCACAACTAGCTGGAAAAGGAGCAGTGAGCAGGTACTGTGGTTACAGCACTGTTTGTGGGGGCTGCTATTTGAAGGCATCACTAACTTCCCTGAAATGCCCTCTTGTACCAGCCTGCCCAAGCAGATGCCATTAAAAGTTCCCATATTTCATAGTTTCTGCCCACAGAGTGTATGTCAGATTGTGAGTCTCTGAGAACAGTAGGGAGCAGAAGGACAGAAAACGAGTGTCCTCCTGAAACCCCAGTTCTGACATTGGAGGAAAGACCTCAGCAGACCCCTGACTAAACCAGGGAGTTTGTCCCATTGTTTTTTGTCCAGTGCAACAACACAGTCAACTCCTTACATCTTAGCTGAAGCTGCACTGCTGTGTCCTCTCCTGCGTTCCCTCAGTTGAAGACCCCCATGGATCCTGGTTTTGGCAGTGCTATAGGCACCCCAAAATGGCAGTGGCTTCCCTGGAGAGCTTCCCCAGCACCTCATGCTGCCCATACCACGTGCAGGCAGGAGTTCTGTTTGTAGGAGGATGTGAAGAACTGATAGAACAAATAAACAGACCAAGAGAAGCAGAAATTTAAACCTGAACTTCTCACTGTGTGACCAAACAGCTCGTCACCTTGCAGGGCTGGCAGTCGAGAGGGCAAAGCACTGGAAAATCCATGCCCAGGTTTTGAAACATCCTGATAAGGATATACAAGACAAATAGGTCAAAAACAGGAATAAGCATTTTGAAATTGAAATTGGGTAGTTAGGCAAAACATACATAATCACAACTTGTTTTTTCAAAGGGAGGATGTGGCTTAAAGCTCTTGTTTTGTCGAGCAACAAAGACAAGAAGGAAGACTTGGTTCTGGTCCCTCCTTCTGATTGCTTCCTCTGTGACTGCAAGATGTGCCCAGAGGAGAAGGGGAAGGATGGGAAGGACTGGGGGGACACGGCATCTTCAGGATGTTGTTGGTGCCCATGACAGCTCCAATGGAGCTGTTGGTGGCAGCCAGGCCTTGGGCTGGACAGGATGGGACAGGCTGTCACCTCGCTGGACCAAGTGAAAAGCAAAGCAGCAGGAGAAAAATAGTAGGGTATGGGAAGAGACACAAGGAGAAAGAGTTCATGTGTCCCAGGGCAGTGCCCTTTCAGAAGGACAAGTGATTGGTCTTAATCCCCACCCCATGTGTTGCCTTGAGCATCAGCAGGATGTTAGAGCTTCAAAACTGCAGCCTGACAGGAGGCGAGGCCGGTGCGATGCTGCTCTGTGGCTTGGGGAGTGTTGCCTGTCCTCCTGTGGGCCCCTTGTCCCTTGGTGGCCAAGCCTGCTCATGTCAGTTCTCATTAGGCTTCCTTGGCATCGGCCACCTTGGGGCAGTTGATTTCCAGCCCCACGCCCTGGATTTCCAGGTCCCCAGCATCGCCCTTGGGCTGACTTCAGACTGAGCCAATCTTTTATCTCCCTTTTGCATCGTCTCCTGTTGATGTTTGTACTTGGGACATCCTGGATCTGTCGTCTACTTTTGGCAGCTGAATTTGCAGGTGGCAGCTGTCCTATTTCCCTCAAGCTGCTGAAATTATAGCAGTGTGGCTTTTCCCTTACACCTTTGGACAGCAAAAAAAAAAAAGACCTCAAGTACAGAAGCACACAAAAATGAACACCAGCACTGAGAGCGTTCCCACGGCACAGCCGCCTTTCCTACCACATTTTCGGAAGAGAGCAGCCAGGGTAACAGGTCTGACTCAGCCCAATGAGGTGGTGTTCAGAGGAAAAGATTAAGAACAAGTGTGAATTAAATGAGGTTTAAAGTGTTAAACAGCAGGCACTTCCCTAGTGTAAATATTTTGGCACAAAGCTTTGTCAGGATTTTACTCAGAAGGAAGCAGCGAGGCTGGAGCAGACACACCTTCAGGCAGTTTCAGAGATACACCTGTCCCGACTTGTAGCATGAAGCAGTGAGCATCTGCCTTGTTTGGGAGCCTCCATTGCTTTTGGCAGGCTTGGGTCCAGTTCAGCAGCAGGAGCGATCCCACCATATCCTGTCCCTAGCACGCCCTTTGCAGCCACACAGCCAGCTCTCAGATGGCACCATAAATTCTGACAGTGGCCTCTCTGACATTACTTTTCCTGGTATATTTTACCTTAACTTGTATCAAAGCATGTGGCTACAATTAATTTTTTCTCCCTCCTCGCCTATTTATTTAGTGCGTTGTGCAAAGAAAATTGCAGCCTCCTTTCTTTGCATTTAATTTTCCTATCTGACACTAGAGGGCAGAAGGAAGGACGTGGAGCCTTGCAACTCAGGCCTGTCTCTTCTCAGCAGCCATCCAAGGGCACAGGAATAAATCTGGCTCGAAAGGCTTCTCCCTTTGCCCATTACGAACGTGCATCAAGGGTTTCATGCCCCAGCCTCTTTAGTGCTATTAAAGTTTAATAGTCCAACATTGCATTTCAGAGGTAGCACAATGAGAAGCAACCCTATGTACTCGGTGGCAGGCAATGTGCCGAAGCGGCCACCCCTGTTTGCTCCGGATGTAAAATGGGCATTTGTGGTTTCTGCAATTTGGGAAATGACTTTGTGTGATGGAGAATGTGTTTTCTCCCTTGCAATTATGCTGCCCACCCATTCTTAGCATCCCTGAACTTTGAAATCCTCGTTCCCCAGCCCAGCACCTGCGACAGGGTGTTTTGCAGCCCTGTAGCAGTGCAAGAGGCAGGTACGGGGTGCAATTTGCACAGAGGTAGCAATGGAGCCAGGCTATGAGCCAGGAAAATCCAACTCTTCACAGGCTTGAGGGATTCCTCATTAAAATCAATGAAGATAGGGACATTTCTGTGGTGCACACAGCCGGATGCCTCATCACATGTTTTTTTTTCTCTCTGCCAGAGAAAACACTGTTTGGGAGCCACTAGGGCTGTGGCATGGAGGATTAATCTCTGGTTCCCTTTGTCAGGAGGAGAAAAGAGCACATGAGCCCGGAGCTGAGCAACCCCGTGCCCAGTCAGGAGGCCCCACGCCCGGGGGGTGTTTGGTGCCATCTGTAGATATGGAGGGGTCGCCATGGGAAAGCCAGGGCAGGTTCAATGCCGAGTCTGCTCTGGGATGGGGAGAAGCAGAAACCACCTGAACCAGCTCCTTCTGCGTGTCCAGCTGCCAGTGTTGATGACTGAAGCATGAGGGGCAGACGGCAGCTACTCACTGGTTTTATGCTCCTGCTGAACTAATTCATTTTTCTTCTGATTTTTGCCACATCTGTAAACCAGCACTCAGGATATAAGTAGTTATTTAATCCACAAAGAAGACTAAAAATGTTCTTCCTTTTTCATGTTCATTTGGTTGATCTCTTCAGTATATCACTTACTAGGATGAAATGATCTGACAGTTGTGGGTAGTGGAGAGAAACTAAATTTCTTAAAATGAAACTGCATTGAAAAGGGTTTTTACAGTCTGCCACACTTTTTAAGATTATGAATTTTATTCTGTTTCCCACAGAAGAAAAGGATTTTTTCATATGCTGGCAGTAAAAAGGACACCAAAAGAACTAGTAAATAGTCCACTGCTCAGGACACTTAATTTGTGGAAGAATTGACATTAGGTTTATAGACTACTCATTTTGACCTGTTATGCACAGTTTTTCAAGAAAAGCACTATTTCTTCCAGCCAAAATTTGGTTTCAACTGATCAGCATTTCCTGAGTGGAGAAAACAACTGTCAGAACTCCTGACCACATCCTACTGCAGGAGCACCAAACGCTGAGAGAGGCTGGGACCGAAGCCAGCACCCCCTTTTCTCACCACGCACTGCAGCGGCACCTGGGAAAGAGCGAAGTTCTGCATCCCAGCTGGGCTAAGCCTCTGCACAGCTCCACAACAGTGGTCTTGTCCCGAATTATCTTGCAATGTCAGTGCACTGGTATTTGCATCTTGAGGCTAATTTAGCAGCTCAGCTTTGTTCATGGTCTAATGCATAGTTCTTCGTTCCTGCACTGGAAGGGCCTGTGCTGCTGCCTTTGTCTTTCTGAAAGAAAACTTCAGAAAGTGGTTAATAAATGATACTCATACACAGATTTTTCAGGTGAACAAACAATCTGGTGAAATGGATTTGTAAAGGTTGTTCAGCAAATAATGCATTCCTTGATAGGAATTAGGATATTTTCTCAAATAATACATAAAAAAGTCATAAACTGTGAATAAAGAGCAATGGAACAATCCAAACCATAACGTGCACAAGGGCATCCAGGCTGGGGTTTCTTTGTAATGTCAGCAAACATTCAGGAGGCTGAACAAATCATTGAGTGTTTTACCCAGGATAATATTTGGAAGATCTCAGGAATATGCAGACATAAACCAAGGGATGTGGGACAAGCATAGGAAATGATCCTCACTCAGAGGGTATGAGACTTACTTCTTCTCCTTCCTGTAGACCTATGGGTCCCAGGGAAAAGAAGCTTCAACTTTACCTCTGATAGTACTTATATATAACATTAAAAGTATCAAATAACTCAAAATCACTGCAGGGAAACAGCTAACAGCCTTCAATGAAAATATTAAGGCCAAACAAAGTGGTGAACTTAAATTAAACCTGATGAGAGTTAGGGATCAGCTGCAGTCCCTGCTGTGCCAGCAGTACTGGCAGTGGTGCACCCCAGAAAGGAGACATAGTTCCCTGCAGCCCAACCCAGCCTGACCCTGTCGCAGCTGACAGCTTAGCCATGTAGGCCTGAGGAGATGCTATGAAACTTTTCCAGGTATTTGTGACCCTCATCGGTTTCAGAGACCAGCACGACTGTCAGTGGAGCAGCTGGGTGCTGCTGAGCCAAATGGGTTCCTCTACATGATGTAGCTGAGCACTGTTACGGTGGGTGCTCCTTCTGTGCAAGACAGCAAAGGAAGGAAAATCTGTATCTCCGAGCAACCACCACTGTTTCTTTTTTTTTAAAGGCTAAAGATAGGCTCCATATGGGCTGTGCGCAGTGCATTCTGACCATACGTACTGTGGATCTTTTTTCTCGGCCATTTTTCAGGCAGCAGTAGACCTATGGTGAGAAGTACTCTAGTGGTGGATCTACTTCTCCAACAGCCTTGACAGTGAGTGCATCGGATGGCTTTTCAGTCTGGTCAGGACAATAAATACACTTTTATTTTATCGAGTATACTTTACAAATATGACCTGATATGACCAAAGCTGAGGAAGGTATGGGGCCTATGGGTGGGGAAGGGGACCCTAAAGTCCTATCACAGTTTTCCCCTACACAGGAGAGATGCAAGAAGGTAATGCTGCTACTCAGCACCACTGCCTTGCCTCTCCTGCAGCACCAAGCGATGCTTGCCCATGCTAGCACAGTTCCCCAGATTTGTGCTCTGGAAACTCAGGGCACACAGCATCCCATGTGGGAGAGGGACCACGCTGCTGACAAGGGCTGCAGTATCCAGCGGGGAGGCTCATGGCTTGTGTGTGCATCAGTCACAGCCCCTGTCTCAAAAATTTTGGGGGCTGCTTACCCAAAGCCACGCAGTCATCATGGATGGATCTGCAGGGCTTCTTCTGTTGGGAGTTTAGAGTTTGGGAACTGCTGAGTAACTCTCAGAAGTTATTACTTTCATGCGTTTTTACTGATGGGGTTCTGTTAGCAGGGCTTTTATCCTCACTAGTGTTTGGTTACAGAAAATAACCAATTCCCACCTGACTACTGACTGTTACCGTTTCCACTACAGTTTTTTCAACAGAGTTTGGCATCTTCAGTCTCTGCTGAAATGGTTTCTGCGGTTATGGAGGGAAGAAGACTGCTCCAGGGAATGACGGACACCAGGCCAGGCGTGAGACAGCTTTGCTGCTGTTCTGACTTGGTTTTACCTTGACAGTTCTGTATCTCAGCTTCTGAGTCCCGGTAATGACCTGGGACCCAACGTTCTGATGGTTTTTGCATGTTCCAGATATGGAAATCGGAGCAAACACTGGGGCTCTTTCAATGTTCCCTCTTTCAGTGGAAACTGCTACTCAGTACAACAGAGTTTCTCAGCGGTTGCAGTGTAGAAGCAGGAGGTTTTCTGATGTGCAGATGAAGGGACATGTTCTGGAGACAGCCACCTGCATGCAGCCATTTTCCACTGCTTGTTTTCATTTCCCTTACCCACTGAGCTGTGAATTCTCTTCTGCACCAGTGGAACTACTGCTCATTAAATCTAATCAGCTAGGCAGATGCTGAAGGAAGTAATGGGCCAGGAATAAAGAGGACATTGGTCATACATTGCCAAAAATCTCTGCAACAGGCTTTTGTAGTTCACTGAGTTTTCATTCTGTTCCAAATCAACATGCAAACCAGCTCCATCGAGAAGAGAGCAGTTCAGTGAGGAAACTTCAAATTATGAAGGATTGATTGCCAAATGATACAGAAGGAACCCATTGTATAAAATATTCTGCACTGAACAAAACTTGCAGCACAGTAATGGATGTAAGTGCAAGTCAATCTCATCCTACTACTACCACAGCCGTAATTGGCAAAAAGAAAACCCTCTCCCTGCCCATGCTCTGAATATGTACCTGTGATACAGCAAGCTAAGAAGGATGCTCTCACTTTCAGTAAATTGATATATGTTGCACAGAGGAACCAAGCTCAGAAAATGGCCTACATTAAGTTAATATCCGAGTATACAAATAACGTAGGGCCAAAATTAGCCTTCAGTTGCATTAGTGTAAATGCAGCGTAACATCACTGGGTGAATGCGACTTTCTGGACTGTAAGTGGAGGGAGGATTTGGCCCTTAGAAGACTGTAATGGGAAGAAGAGAGAGTGATTCCCATTATCTGGCTTTGCAGGACAATTGATAGTGGTTTCCGTACGAGCATGCTGCTCCAGATGGCACGCTGGTGAGAGCCCCAGCACGCAGCAAAGGCAAGGCTCAGGCATCAGCCTGCAATGCAGGGGCACACTGATGAGGCTGGAAAAAATACAGCAACAAAAGGTGGGGAGGTACAGTCATGTTTGCTAAGGTCATTTTTTCTAACAACTCCAATTAAAAGTCTACATAATGGTAGGCATATTTTTGGCATGTCAAACATACCCGCTGTTTTCTGACAGGGATGTAGAAGGGGGCTTCATATTTCATCTGTTTACCTTGACGATGCTGCCTGATGCTCTCTTACATCAGATGCACAGAAAAACACATTTTCACTCCTAACACAATTTTGTCAATTTGTTTTATAATTTTTAACTTTTAATAAGAAAACATGGAGTCTCTCTCTTCTGCTTGATTCACATAGGCAACTTTTTGAAGTGTTGTATTTCTGATCATTATTTGATTTGGTTACAGAACAGAAGGAATTTTTGGTGAGGTTTTATTTGAACACAGCAAAAATTTCTCGTGATATTTTTATCAAAGTAGCTCAAACAGCCCCAGGAATTAATTTCCTCTTTCTTCTCTTGGTTCTTTGCTTGTTGCATGTTCCTGATTTTTTATTTCTATTTTTTTGCATATTTAAAAAATCATTTCTACAGCCAAGAGCACAAATGATTCACAATCAGAGCTGTGCAAATAGCAAGTTTCCAGTTTAGTGGCCAAGCTGGAAAATGAAGGGACAGTGAACTACACACATTTGGAGCTGATTTGAAACACAGTATTTCATCAGGAGCTAATTTTTGCCTCCTTTAAGAAATCAGCTTGGCATCAAAGGAGAACAAACATTTCATTTTGCAAGGTTGTGAATCCATCTCTACTGACTTTTTGTTGTTGTCTGAAACAGTTTGCTGGGCTTTGTTCCCCAAAACTGTGCTCCATGGACGTGAATGCAAGACTGCTGGGAGGAGAGATGGTGATAATAGCACAGAATAAGAGAGAAGACGCTTTCTTGGAAACAGATTTCCTGGGGCTGTAAATTAGGACTGAGGCCAGACAGGAGGATTAAGGTCTGAGTGTCCTCCTGCGTTTCGTGAGTTCATCCAGATTTCCACACTGGGTTTGCCCTGTAATTAATGAAGCTCAAGACTGAATGGGAAGCTTGTGAAAAACCCTTCCTGGAGCAAAACTTTTATAATCCTGGGGCTCAACTCTGCTCAGTCTCAGTGTCATTAGAAGCAAGTCGTTCTTTTTGTGGAACTGCCAAGAGGAAGCACTCAGGACTGCTGGGAGTCCCTGATGCAATCTTAGAACAAAGACTGAAGGCCCAAATCCCCAAATTCCCTGAATTCCACGTGTTTTCTCCTTACTACTTCCCATCTTCCTCTACATGTTCCTTTCTGTGTCCCAGTAACACTTTCAGAGCTCCCTTTTATCAGGTTTCCTTCAATGGACCTACAGAAGTCGTGGACCGATCCCTTTTCCTCATTCATAACACCTTGTCTGGGCTTTTCTTCACCACCACATTCACTGGCATATCCCATGTTTACAGCATCTCTTTCTCCCCTCAGCAGCTCTTTTTTTCTTTTCTAAGCCTATTTCTTTCTGTTTACTTCACTCCATCACCCCTGCTTCTCTTTAAAATATTTTTTTAATGTTTTGCCACCTTTTCTCTGTTTGTATTTTCAGTAACCTCAGTATTGGGATGGGGGAGAGAGAATAAAAATAACAACAAAATCCCTTACTCTTTTCATTTTTTAGATCAAAGATGACTGAGCAACAGAGTGGGAGAATTCAGGGCAGCCTTTGATGCACAGTATTGATGTTGGCTTAGCATGAAAATCTCCTTGTGCTATATTTGGGCCAATTACCAGAGGTCTACACAATTAACCTGAGACACACAAGCCCCATGTGAAGCAATGAAATTTAAGGCCTAGGGAGGTTAATTCAAATCTTAGATGCTGCTATGATAGGAGATTACTTACCCCATTCCTTTGTATTTGCTAGGAATCTGTGTGCTGAAGGTTTTGATATTCCGTCAAAGTTGTGCTCCGGTGGCGTGCCCCTCGCTGTGATTCGTGATTGCCTTCCTGCACTGTTGGGCTCTGAGGACTGGGTTGCTCTGTAACTGGGTCATTTCTACACTAGAGGTGCTTTTGCTCTTACACCTATCCAGCTCCCCATGGGAAATGTTTCCCACACTCCTGAAAAGGCATCTGAGCTCCTGCAGCTCTCTTCACAGCAATAAAACAGCACCAAACCTCTCTGCCATGGTGGTTCTGTTGGATTTTTGCTTTTCCTTCTTTGTACAGAGTTTCTGCTGACCATGTTTTGGTCAAGGCAAGTTGTCACACAGCAGAGATGGGAATCTGAGACCCACATGCAGCTCCATCTCTGATGGGTGCCAGGGTTTTCTGACTCCAGCCACTCCTCAGAAAACTCACTATTCGCTGTAGCTGTAAACATAGTTCTGTAAATTAAAATGGCCCTTATTTCTCACTTGGCCTATAATGAAGAAGTACCAGTCCTGGCACTCCCGCACTACATGATCTATAAGAAAGGAAGAGCTTTTAGTTTGGACAGGAAATCCTGACTGAGCTCCAAAGCAGCGAGGGGCTGCAGAGAAGGTGGAAACAGGGACAAAATGAACATATTGGGTTGCATTGCTGAGAGTGTGCTGTCGTTTAGACAACATTTATCACCCATTGGCTCCTCCCCACCTGAGAAGGAGAATTGGGAAAAGGAAATGAGACCTGTGGGTTTAAATAGAAGCAGATTCAATAAAATAAGAAAAAACAATATTAGTAACAGTATTAATATAAAGTACAGAGAGTTATACTCAGCTGATATAGTGGAGGAGTAGTCCTCGGGAGTAGAACAATGGACAAGACTCCAAGTCATCAAAGTAAGAGACCCATCCCCAGCAACCTCCCCAGTTTATAGTGAGCGTAATATTTATGGTATAGACTCCTTTTTATTGGCCAACTTGGTCATCTGCCCTGGGTTTTGCTCCCACCAGCAAACCAACAACACCAAAACTGAAAAGAGTCCTTGCTAACTACATCAACCTGCATTCCAGTACCGGCTGAAAGTGTTTTACCAGCTTGTTGCCACAGAAAATGAGTGCTGAAGTCTTTTTAGAAATGCACTTTTCCTGAATAGAAAACTGAATCCAAGGTTCTGTCCCAGTAAACAAGGACAGATTGCAGCCAGCAGGCCAAGGGATGTCTTTCTCAGAAGTCCTCCATGCAGGACTTGTGAGACTGTACCAGTGTCCCTTTTGGGTCTCCCCAGTACAAGACACGAGCAGACTGGAGTGGAAAGCTACCAGGAGAGTCAGGGAGATTTTTTTTAAACTCTCAGGCCTCAGTGTGTAATTTGATTCTGCAGGACATCATGGCTCAGATCCACAAAATATGTATCCAGCTGCCTGGCTCTTTTTGAGACCATCAATTCAGAGCTTCTGTGAGAAAAGACCCTTCTGGGGCTTGCATCCTTGGAGCTGGCTGGTGTTTCCACAATATGAGGTATGTGAACATTTAGAAGATGGCTCCCCCTCCTTCATAACGTCCTCTCATGGTGCTTACTTCTTTACAGCTGGCTCTTCCCAGGCTCAGAGACAGGACAACTGACCTCTTGCCCCTCTCCCACCTTGTCTTTGAGAACAGAGCTGGTCACATCTGTTCGGCTTCTAGCACTGGCTCAGTGCTAAAAGCCAGCCCAAAGTGCACTAGCCAGTCTCAAGGAGGGCCTGGAGTTACAGTCCAGAAAGAGTACTTGCCTTTGCAGGTGTCCTGAAAATCCTGCTGGAAGAGCATAGGCAAGGTCTGGACTGCATCAGAGCCAGATCCTATACACATTCACTCTCCAGGCGCTAAAGAAACTCTATTTTTTTTATTGCTTGTAGTCTGGCATGGAGCCTGCTGGCACACACAACCCTCCTCCTCTTCTACAGGCCCTGAGGCAACTGGCAGTGCTTTTATCTCCATCTGACAGGTCAGACCTCACTGGACAACTGATGTGGTTTCCTATGAGGACCTTCTCAGGACCTGAACCTTATTTCTGCAATCAAGTTTCTTCTACCAGTGAAGGAAATATTCCTTCAGAGTCCCTGGGGCATAATCCCATAGATCAGTCATGGACACACCTTCTGGGGCTGGAGGCTCCTTATCTCTTATTCCTTCCATAGGCCATGATGAGAGCTCTGTCAGCACTCCTACTCTTTGTCCTTGTTTCTCCCATTTGCATGATCAGTTGTTTAATGGGCAGTGTGATCCCACTCTGGCTTGAAGAGAGCAAACTTCTCTTTTAGGAGGACCCAGATCACTTTTGAGATTTCAGATTGCTATTTGCATCACTGAATTAAGCCGTGATGCTGTGTTATCCTTAGTTGAGCAGTTTAGATTTTTGCTGTGCTTACACTAAGGCACTTACCTCATCTTGAACAGGTTTGCCTTCTGTCCTGGTCCTGTGTTAAAAAAATGTGTAAAGAAAACATATTTTTACCTATTTGTGCCTTGGCATGTGTCAGCCATGGATTTTCTTAGCCCTCTTGTTTATTGTACTGTATTTTGTTATATGTTTGGCTTTGACCATATGGACAGAGATTCACAAGATGATTTAGCCACAAAGCACCGTACATACACACTGATTTGACTTTACAAATCCAAAGTTTTTTAGAAGACTGCGTGGCTCATTACAGATCATTAAAGCTGAGAGATAGATAATAAATAGCCCATTAAATCATCCAGCCCCACCTCTGGCAATGGTCGATCTCTTTTTGTGCTCATCACCAGACATCTCACCTTGTTGAATCAGCGCAAACCCAAGGCTGCTCCATTGCCAGGTTTATCAGCAACCTGCTGGCAGAATACACAAAGGATGGGCGACCGATGGTCGCAAACTAGTACATGGTCACAAACTGGAACACAGCAGGTTCAACCTAAACAGAAGGAAAAACTTCTTTGCTGTGAGGGTATCAGATCACTGGACCAGGCTGCCCAGCGAGGTTGTGGAGTCTCCTTCTCTGGAGACATTCAAAACCTGCCTGGGTGTGTTCCTGTGTGACCTACTCTGGGTGATCCCGCTGTGGCAAGGGATTAGCCTGGATGATCTTCAGAGGTCCCTTCCAACCCCTACCATTCTGTGATTCTGGGATTCTGTGACCACCAGCTCTTCTGCCAGAGCAGAGCTGGGTCTCTGCCCTGTCTCCCACACCACATATCACCCTTGCCATACATTGCAGCAGGAACCCAGGGCTGTGGGCAGGGTGGCAGAGCAGACCCTTCCCTCTCAGGGGCAAGAGCTGCAGTCACAGGAGCTGCCAGTAGAAGGAGCTTGGTAAATTTGTCACTTTTTATTCTATGGTTGTTTGCAGATAGAAAGAAACTTGAGTCCCCAAGGCTTTCCATCTGGCACCTTTCATGAGCACTAAATAATTTAGTAAAGAAAGCTTTACATGTTCAGCACTCCCTTCCTATATCTGACATGGCTCACCCAAAGTCCTCTTGAAAATAAAAATGCCTGAAACAATGTTTTCTCAAAATAGTCTGAGTTCTGAATATAAAAATAATAATAAAGTTTGCATCTTCTGACCTTTGGTCACTGTTCTGTTCAGTCAATCTATACAGTATTAAAACCAGAATTAAACCTGTTATGATAACCTTGTCTTTGTTAATTCCCCATGCAGTGATTTGAATGTCTTAGCAGGTAAGGTGAAAGTGCTTTTCTTTGTAAAGAAGTTCTTTATTTCTTTTTATATTCTGCAATTTTCTTAAGCATAGTTGCTAACTGTCATTTTTCTATGCAAAATAGTTTCTTTTTTTCCCCCCTATTCCTCATGTTCTTTCAGTTTTATATAGAGAAGGAACAGGCTGCCTGAATTTCACATCCTGAATGCTCAAAAAATGACTGGTATGTCTGGACAGCCAATTTGAGAAGTCTTCACAGAATCCTGATTTGAAAACTGGGGTTTGAAAACTCAATACTTTCTGGGAAAAAAAACCTGAAAACCAGAAAACAGAAGATGTACCACTGTCAAGGCATTTCAAGGGGGGAGTCTATTGCCATCAGTGTTTCTGAAAGCTTTATCCACTTTCCAGGTTTCTTCTATGTCTTCTCCAGGCACAAAGGATACAAAGAAAAAAATAATGTGACCACTACTTTTAAATGCTGATAAATTTCCAGTGTACCCACAACAATGGTGCCTGGATTATGGGAAGCAGTGATGGGATGCCTGATTTTTAGGGCCTGCCAGGAGGTGTGAGGCTGTTCATCCTGGAAACCAGAGGAGGGTCCATCTGCTGGGGATGGAGGTTGATGCTGAGGAGGGACGCGAAGCTCTGCTGAGAGGGCTTCTCTGCAATGAAGTGGACTTTCTACCAGATAAACACACATTTATATTCAAGGAAAGTGGCAACTATTCGGACAGACTGGATTGTATTTGTGTGGGAGAAAGGGACAGCACTGACTGCAGATGCTCAGAGGAGCCTTGTGGAAAACCAGTTTTAATGAGCCACAAGATGTATTCTTTGAACCTGAAAGAGCTTGTTATTTCTCTGTCCAAGTTTAATCCCAGTGCATTTACTCCAATCAGAAGCCCGATTCAGCAGGTCCTTACAGCCCATTGAAGTCCATAGGAGCTGAACACATGCTTCAGTGCTTTCAAAGCCATAGTCTTTCATTTTATTTTTTTTCCCCAGTTTCTGTGTTTCTTACGCAGTGGTCGGTGCAGGTACCAAAGCAACACAAACAAGTCAGTTGGGCTGCCCGCAGATTATAGAGCTTCATCCACTGTTTGTCTGAAACCTGTGGCCCCTGCCAACTCAAATTTCACCAAATGTGGTGAGGAAATATTATGAAATGCACTTTGCCTCTGTAAGATGCACAAAATGGGTCTTCAAAGGTTTTATGATGTGCTAAGTCAGCAGACACTCACTCAAAATGTGTCTGAGGAAGGTCAGAGCCTGGCAGAAAGCGTGCCACGGGAGCAGAGGTGCGTGCTGGGGTGTACAGGAAAGGCTCCAAGGGGCCACATGCCCAGTTGGTGTGACCCGGTCTCTCATCCAAGTTCTGACCTCATCATCTTCCCTTCCCTTCTCACAAGTACTGACTACTCTTGAGGAATTGTCCCCATCCACAAGGCAAAAATTTTAGGGAGGCATCATTTTGTCCTTCCATCCATCTATCCATTTTGTGGTAGAACTGGCTAATCTACAGTCTAAAGATTTGGGTCTTTTGGAAATCATCTGTCCAGTCTCTTTGACAGGGGATGTGCTGGACAAGTCCTACCATGTCCTAGTCCGGGTTAGGAAATTGTATCTTTATTTGGAGAAGGTACTGCTTAATTGAACTCATTGCCCCACCACGAGCAGTTACATTTGGAAAACAAGAAGCACATATGGTGCTACAGCCATCAGAGCACAATGTGAGTCAACTGGGCGGCACGGTGAATAAGAGGTGTATTCATATAGCTCACCTTCCCACAGTTCAATTTCCCTTTTGGAAGTAGAAGCTCCAGGTTTACGGCAACAGACTATTTCAGAGACATTGCTAGGAATATTGTAGGCTTACTGGGAGACACTGTGCTCCAAGCCCTTCCCAAGCTTATGCAAATGCAAAATGTCATCTGGAAATGCGCCTTTCAGCAGCTGGGAACAGTGGAGCAGCATAGGTAAAATGCAGGAGCTTTGCGGGGGCTTGCAGAAGTGTGGGTAAAATTGCGATATTGCAAGATGGCCTGAAACAGAAGGCTGGTGTAAATTAACATCATTTAACGTAATTACAACACTGATCTTCCCTACATTTTCACTATATTTGTGAAATAGTGAATGTGGAACCCTGAAAGAATGCAAGGAAGACCTGACTTTATATGGACCCCCCCAAACGCGAGGCCCAATGTGAATTCCCTTTCTGAGCTGTCAGTACCTCAGGAGAAGGGCTGAACTGTCCTCAGTGCTCCCAGCCCCATCACTGTCAGCATTGCAATGACCTTTGCCAATGCTGGCCGGGATACATTTTGAAAAATCACTGGAAATGCAGCATAAAATGATCACTTAGGCTGCACTGGTCTGGGGACAGGGGATAACTTTTTCTTGTGTCTCCCACAGTGCCATGATATTAATCCCTGACTAGTGTCTACCTGGGATCCCAGGCACTGCTCTACTATCTATTCTCACAATTATAAGAGAAACCCACATCATGCAAGTATTTACAAAGAAGGTCTTTTGATTTTAACTTTAATTTCCTTGAGAGCTGGAAGGTTATGTGTATCTGCTTGTATAAGCCCCTCATTGTAGTGCAAAATGTTTGTTATTCTGATACGTGTTTTGAGAACACTAGGGCCAGTTTTGCTACACAAATAAGCAGAGGAATGAATGGAAATACTGTTCAATCGGGAGTCCCCCATTGACAAAATACCTGTCACATACCTCTGCCTAAAGCACACAGACACACTTGTATAGCAATGTGGCAAGTGGCCCACTAATCATATTCCAAGTAAGTCCTAAAAAGGAAAAATTCTAGTCTTCAAATCTATAGAGGAGCAGATGGATGATGGTAAACTCTAAGTGCTTTACTGGCTGCCTGCCTGCCATCCTCTGAACAAGGGCTAATAATAATATCACTTAAAAGAGCTGCTGAAAGGTTAGATTAGTTTCACTGCTGTAATTTGCAAATAATCCAATATTTCAGTTTACTACATCCTTTACTGTGACCATGGTCAACAAATTCCTGGGTGCAGTGTGTTTGCCCACTGATACAGGCTTGCCTGTCAGGAGGAAGAAATCAATAGAGTCAATCTGGGTCTTAGTGAAGTCACTGGCAAAATACAGAAAGTAATCACCAATTCACCGATCATTTCTTCTTACAATAACTCCCAGTCTCTTCAGTCAGGAGGCAGGGAGGAAAGCTTGCTCCCACATGCCTTCTGGCTTTTTCTCCAGCTGTCTAAACCTTTCTTGAAGGAAGCTTGGAGCCTTTGGTGTTGCACGTGGATCAAGGGAGGCACAGCCTCACCTGGGCAGCTGTGTGGTTAATCCTAGAGCAGTTTGCACAGCTCTGCCATGGCCAGGGTCTACGGGGACCTGCTCTGTCACCCATGTGGCTTGCAGCTTCACGCTGCTTCATTGCGCACAGCCTGGTCACTGCACAGCCACAGTATTGCAGCCATTTCCATCCCCAGCAAAGTCCTGTTCTGGTATCAGTGATAAACACGATGAACTCCTCTCTCACCGACCACCAAGTTGAGACAGGGCTTAGAAGTGCTACTGAAATCAAATAGCTGGCAAATACCTCTAGGTATATGGGTTCCCAAATTAAGAGGTTTGAGTCCCCTCTTTTTTCCTCCTCCTTTATTTCTTACATGATGAGGTTCATGAATGTTTGAGGTCAGAGCCATGAGCCATCACTTTGCCCTCCCTCCCTCGAGGGTTAATAAACTCAGATCTGGATTTTACTTACTGGATGTAACAGGGAAGGTCATGTTTTTACATGAAACAGTCATCGTAGAAGCTACATCAGGGAATAAAATAATCTTGGAATGACTTAATTCTAAGTATCTTCAGCAAACATCTGAACAAAAGAATAAGGAGACTTGACACCTAGAAAAAAGACTGTAGTGCTTGGATCTGTTTGAACTGACTAGTGTAATATGGAAAACACTTGTTCTGTGTTTCCTGAACCTGAGATCTGAATGAGGATAAATGACCCTTCCTGCTCATTTTGTTTATTTCTTACTTGCTTTCATCTTTCTAATCAGCTCTTCAAAAATGGTTATTGCTTCCATTTTAATTGTGAATAAGCAGGAGCCATCCCAGCTGCACCCTCCTTACTGGTTCCCACTCAGACCATGGATTCTCTTGGTGAATAGACCAGGTTTGGTCAATTTGCCAGGGGTTTGGTCATCATATGACTCCTACAACCTCTTGGGCAGAACAGACAGGCTGTGATGCTCTCCTCACCAGATGATGTTACCAGCAGGTTTTCAATCCTCTAGATTGTCTTACTTTTTGATACCAATATGACATCTCTGCCTGTTGCCAACCAATCCAAACAACACAGGTAGGGTAGGCATTTGCTGCACAAGGGCTTTCTTATACTATTATTTAATAATAAATGGAAATGAAACAAATCACAAAAAACATCCTTAACACAACACTGACCCACATTTTGCAGAGTCAATGAATATTTACTTTTCCCTTCAGCAATAGCTGCCAGTACTGCCTAGGGAAGAGCATCAGACCAACACACCTCACCGCATTCGGGTTTCCACAGCGGAGCAGGCTGATGCAGAGGAGACACACACACACACATACACACGCGCACACACACCCCAGCACAGAGGCACCCAGTGACACCCACGCACATAAAGCAGAAGAAACCACGGCAATATCACACTAACCTAGGGACTGATTATAGCAACATCCAAACAGACTGCTGCATGACTGCGTTATTACCACTACTGTCAGTACCAGCCCAGCTCTTTTGATAATTTGATACTTTCTGTTATTAGAAGTTCTGCATTGCTGGTGTTTACAGCCAGCCTTTGAAATGTTGCAGAAGGAATCCCTGGAGCTATGTAAATGCATTTTCTTTTCCTTAAAAATTAATCCAGATTTTGCTGAGCTACGATACACAAAAACGGCAGTTTCTCTTCTGTCCTTTCATGTTTCCCCTAGAAAAAGTTAGTAGTGGATTTTCAAACTAATTGATCAATTGATGACCCAAAGCACATCTGCATCTACACTGAGAGCACTGAGGAGAGTCAGCTCCGGATCCACTGATGGGACATGGTCCTCCAGCAAGGGCTTAGCTGGGTCCTCCAAGTTAGCAGAGCAGGTGTGGGTTGGAGTGCCCTTAGCTGCCATGTGAGGCCCATACAGGACTACCTTTGTCTGGATGACATGTTGTGGAAATGAAAAGAAAGAGACACTGGTGTTCTTCAATCCTCCCCTCTCCTCCTGTCTTCTGGTGGGCCACGCCTTGTCCCATCAGCAATATTCTACATGGCAGCTTTCTACAAGCACCAGCTGGTGTGGCCGGACATAGGCAGAGGTAGCAGAGGTGGTAGCAATGCTGAGCAGTCAGCATGCCCTTTCTAGTAACACTGCATAATGAATGGATATAAAAAAAGACATAAAAGTTCAACATAAAATAATTGAGTTTTTACTGCTTTATTCGAAATTACACAGAAAGTGACGTTTAGCAATACATTAAAATAATTCTATTTAGGCTTCAAAGTCAAGCATTGGAGATGAAGGGAAGGGGTGATTAGTGTGCAACTTTAATTCTGTCCCCTATCTGCATTATGTTACAGAATTTAATTGTTGAATCACTTGTGCCTCAGGGAGAGTCTGAAATGGAAGTTCAAGAGGCAGAATAAAGAAAATTCTAATGCAGTATTAATTTCTTAACTTTGCAGTATACATTTTTGCATCCTGAGTAGCTTCTTTTGCATGTAGTTTAGAAGACAAAGCAAAAAAAAAAACCTCCAGGAAAGGACTAACAATTATTTATGAATGGCAAACTGAGACATGAAGCAATTAAGGAACATGTTCTGCATTGCACAATAAAAACAGCAGTGGAGAAGGAACTGAACCTAGTTTTCCAATAGAGTTCTTGATCACAGGAAGCTGACCCATGCTGGAATCCTTCTGTGCAACTGTTGTTTAAATTAAGATGATTTGTGCAAACAGCTTTTATCTATAATGCCTGTATTGTTACAGGTCTGGACTGTCACATTCACTTTCTCCTGTACTTTAAATTAAAAAAGCCCGTGTCCTAATTCACATATAACGATGACTAGAATAATATAGGAAACTCCTTTCTATGTTTTCAATTCTCCGATTTATTGCCTATCCAGAATTTTGTTTGCATTTATCTGCTTATACTGAAAGATGAGTTAGGGAAATGATGGCACTGGGACAAGCCTTTCCTGCAGGCCACCCTTTCCTCCATATCCTCCTTGTGACTGTGGAGGCCCTGCAGCTCTCTGTGTTTCTGGGAAGTGATACTTAGGACCATTTTCCAGGAAAAGTAATTGCCCATTAGTTTTCCATCTCTGCGCGTGTTCGCACACAGAAGGAGAGCCTGGCAGGCGTATGCTGGCCTTGGTGCAGAATAAGGTGCTGCAATTAAGCAGGATAACTGCTTTTCTCTGCAGCCCTCTGAGTTCAGGAGCTTCTTCTCCTTCCCTCCTTCTGCCAAATTCCCAGCCCTGACCTCCTCATGCCCCTGGCTAACCCTGCCCCTATAGGCACCATATACACATGCACAGTCAGCTATGAAACCCCCGTGAAAAGAGCTGAGAGCCAGGGCAGGGCAGCACCAAGGGGACCAAGGGGACAACAGAAACCTCCCTGCCATTAAATTCAACCTCCTCCAGGACCGTAGCCTTCCACTTCCTTCGAGCTTTCTCTAGGAAATGGCTGTGAGCTTTGGGGATTTTGTTCCATCCCGGGATGCAGTTATGTTTGTTTGCACAGATTTGCTCTGCTGTTAGCTCTGTGTGTTGTACAAACAGCAGGGAAGTGCAGCTGATGGCAGATGCGGAGGTTGCTGGTGCCTGGGCAGAGACACCGCGCTGAGCTCCTGAGGGCTAACACTGGAAGGGTTAAGATGTATGAGCCAGCAGGGATAAATTAAAAAAAAACCCTTCTCCCTTCAGCCTCTCTTTATCTACATATATGGACTTCAGTTCTGCCTCCCACTAGATTAAAAATGTATCCCCACAGTGAAAGAGCCAGGGCTTGACTGAACCTCTCAGAATACTTTAGGTACAAGATCATCTTCCCCTTAGCCTGAACTCTGAATGAAACAGTCCTGATGCTCAGAAAGCGTCGCTTAACCAGTGCTTTTATTTTCTGTGCACCTCAGTTCTGCCATCAGGACACCTGGTACACACAAAAGCCTTTATTTACTACAGCCAGAAATGAAAGGGAAATGCTACTTGATTCCTTGAGATCACTTTGAAGCTCCCATCCTGCACAGCCACCTTGGAAACTGTAAGCTGCTTTGTGGCCCCTTTTGCAGAAAAAAAAATCCATCTTTCCCAGCCTTTCCAGGTCACTCTGCTCTTCCTCAGCCTCCTGGAGGATGCAGCTGTGTTGATTTCACACGCGCAGATGATTAACTCTGCAGAAAACTGCAGACCCAGGTCAGTACTGTTGAGTACATGAGAAGTGAGGAAAGCTGGGCGATCGTTTCGTGAAGGTCTCTGCTGTCGCATGGGTGATTGCATGGAGCGCAGTACGAGCTCACTGAAGTGACTGGGATGTTTGGCAGTGAGAGAGAATCAGCCTTTTTATTTACTCCAAGAGCTGCTAGGTCTCCCTTTTAGTGAGGTGCTGACCATGGCTTTTTCTCCATGACAGGCAATGGGTTAGAAGGCCAATGCAACCCGTGGCGGGACCAGACACAGAGTGTTGAAGGTACCAATACTGATAACAACCTACAAAAGCTCAAGATACAAAGGAATCATATTTGTTATAAAGAGTCTTTGACACATCCTTCTGGACCATTGCTTCACCAACTTTCTTCCCCCAGCAGCTAGGTGTCTGAGTTGGGCTACAACCTCTCCAAGGATGTAGTGCAGCCTGTGACACAGGTAAATTTAATTCCTACCCAACACTGAGCCCAGAGAGTGTCTTTTGCTTTTGCAACAGTGTCCCACATTGACTGCAGTAGGACACCAGCACAGTCCTGAACTGGAAACCCATCACCTGCACTCGTGCTCACCCAGGCCGCTGGTGATGCTCCACCTCCATACCAACCCAGGAGCATATCTGCCCTCATCCTTGAGCCGAATCCAGCCCTTGGGCTAAGTCATCTTGAGATTTATATGCGGTGCCTCAGTTGGAGGTTGGAGAGGGCACCCCAAATCATGGAGGCACCTCCTTCCGGTCATGCTGCCCTGCAGGCACAATATCCATTGAATGAATGAAGGAGTATGACCTGTCAATCATGTTATTAGGAGGCAGATCTAGCTCTTATTTTGGTTTTACCTATTCCTTATTCTCCCAAGACTTCCAGACAGTCACGTCTACAGGTGTTTCTTCCTGAGAGCGTGCAGAAACACAGGCAAGGAGCTCAGCACCAAGGTACAAACCTCTCATGTAGTCTTCCCAGTACACACATAGGGAAAAAGGCACAGTGGTAGGTTGTTGGGCCAAAGTTGTCTTCCACATCAGCTACAAGATAGATTTAACTATAACCACTTGCCACTTCTCAGTGCCATGCAGAGCACAATTATTTACGTTGCTTGATTCTAATATGGAGAGAGGACATAATCTTTTCTCAGGGCTTTCTCAAAATCTAAGGAAGCTTAGAATAACTATAAGGTTAAAAACAGGGGGCAAAGCAATTATGGCTCACTTGCAGTCTCATAACTTTATGGAAGATCAAAGTACCCTATGTGTTTCAGGAAAGGTTAATTCCCAGTGTAACGTCTCTTGCCATTTCTGCAAATGTTACTCTGTCCTTGATTTGAATTAGATATTTCTATGGGAATTATTCTTCCAGCATCTTACATTCACATACATTTCTATCTCCCACATATATATGCATATATATATA
>NW_010188331.1:18999-32908 GCF_000695765.1 Mesitornis unicolor | reverse complement strand
CTGGATGATCTTTCGAGGTCCCTTCCAACACATAACATTCTGTCATTCTGTGATTTCATATCTGTTAGTCTTTTTTTATAATAAATGTACCTTCTGTGTCAGTCTCCCTATGATGGGCCCATTTCTGAACCTTTTAGCACTTCATGATTTTCTCCTGTTCTTTCCCCTTTTCTTTTTACAACTGTGCTTCCAGCAGTTCTTTGACCTTCTAAAAATGCCAGCCTGGGGCCCTGAATGGATTCTGCTCATTAAACTGTGCCATGTGGAGAGTAAAAGCTACTTCAGTGTCAGTATCAGGAGGTTGCTGCTGGATGTGTGAGGGAATGGCAGGCAGACAGAATTTCAGAAGATGAAAGCTTCTTCTGGAGGGCCAGGGACAACAGCTGGGTCTTGGGGGAGCAGCAAAGCAGGCATGTCCTCACTGGCAGAGATCTTGAATGAACTGGGAGATGCTAACAGTCTTCAGGCATCTTCCTCTGAGGGCTTTACACTGTACACCTGGACAGCAACAGGTGAGACAGCTGGAGGAACGCTGGTTTGATCTTGGGGAGGAGTATGTGTCCATGGTCTGTAGACAGACTTCTAACTTTTAAAGCGACCAGTGTACAGTGTGTCAGCAAGAGGCTGGGAGTGGTGCCTGCTCTATAGTTAGGTCATATTGGCTGCTTCTTGTTCATTAGTGCCTTATGGACTACTCCATAATGTTTGTGGCCCTGGCCATGTTTGCCTCTACCACCGCTGCTGTCTCTGCCTAAATGGAGCCCTGTTGACTTCCCTCCATCCTAGTATCTGCCTCCCTCTCACCACTGGACTTATGGGTCATGTTTACCATCTTATGAAGCTTTGTTGACTGAATGCAGTTCTTGACACACTTCTGTGCTGATGGAGGTTGTCCATCCATTTTTATTTTCAGCCTTGCTTAAAGTTGAGTGCCTTCTTTGGAAGTATGTTCTCCAGGACAGTGGAGAGCTGGGACAGGAATCCTGAGCCAGGTTTAGACTTACAAGGCTTGCTCTGTGAATGTAGTTTTCACATGGGGATAGGCGTGCCAGAAACCCCTTTGCCAAGTGCTTTGTGTGTGGGAGGGTTGGTGATGACTCCAGGGACAAAAACAAGGGGCAGGGAGCATTAGCAGTGCTTGTGGAGTGGTTGATGGCTCACTGTGAGACTGGAGGTTGCTTCAGCCAAAAGTGTGAGCAGCAGGAAGGTGGGTGGCTTCTGTGGTGGGCTGAAAAGGAAAGGGGTGAATGAACAGCAGCAGGACAGAGCTCTTCTAGGTTTGGAAAAGGAAAATGTTGCTTTGACAGGATTTTCTGTTCTGCCAGGACTACCTGGCCAGTTCTGCCTCTTTAGTCTTTAACCAGTGTTTACTCCCTGAGTGGAGGCAGCAGCTGACCTGGCATTAGTATACTTTCCTGCCATCCATGTGCTCTTTTTTACCATCTTGTCGTCTTGTTCTTTCTCCCAAATATTGTAGTTTTTCTGCTTCTCTGTCATGTTATTTTTCCTAGCAAACCAGTCAGGTTTAGACCTGTGAGATTTACTGACCTGTGTTGTGACAGCTCTCACAGGCATGTGAAAAGGGCAGAACGAGTACTGGGTATAAGTGGATCCATAATATTGCCATGCTTGCCTGAAAGGGATGACAAATAACTGCCACAAGGAGAGCGAGTGACAGTCTAAAAGGCTGACACAGGTTTTGGGAGTCTGTTACTTTATATTCATTGTGCATTGGTTGCCACAGTGCAAAAGGCAGTGTAATTGCATATAATCGTGTTTCCTCATATCCCAGGGGCTTCACTCATGAATGTTTAGTGCGGTCATGCCCCCAGGCAGTGAAGGCAAGGGTAGCATTTGAGACAGACTTGCTATCCCGGGTGTCCCTAACATGGGGTGAGAATGCTGCTGGAAACAAACACATTCTTGCTGTTCCAGCCTGAATGGAAAAGCTCACCTGTGCCTTTGTAAAGGTCATGAAGGGAACACAGATGTTGGGAATGCTTTTTTCCCCTCTGTTACACAGTAGTATTTTGCAGCCAGGCAACTAGACTCGCATCCCAGTTCAACTCAGCATGTGATGGAAATGGGATTAAACGAGGTAGATTCTACATCCATGTGTAAGCATGGCCTTGAGATTCAGACTCAACTATTCTGTGGTTCTTCTTAGAATCACTGAGAATACAGAAGGTGAGTTTTTATAGATCGTTGTCATACTTTGTGGATGCTTCTCTCCTAGATTGTGCTAGGAGACACTTAAAATGTTTTCATATATATCTAAAAATACGTCTTTTTATGGTTGAAATGAGTCTGCCAGAAGTAACAAGACTGTATCTATATATGTCTAAATCCAGAAAGCTTTTATATTACGGCTCTACAAATCTGAATTTTGTTTTGTTTTTTTTAATACAAGATTTTCCAGTAAGCCATACCAGCAAGTCTGTCTTGGGAGGGAGCTTGTGGAGTGGGAATATTGTCACTTTTGAGAACCTTTTGATATATTGCATGTGGGTGGAAACACTGAGCAGGAAATTATGCTGGGCTGCAGGTGTGAGGAACCTGGATGACTGGCTTTAGCCATTATTTTTCATTAGTGACCTGGATGATGGAATAGATGGTATTTATTAAGTTTGCAGCAGTTAACAAACTGGGAAGAATGCAAGTATATTGAAGAACCTTATGGGGTTTCAAAATCCTTCTAACAACCTGACAATAATATACCAAGTAAAACAGGACAAGCTGGAGACTTCTTACATCAGCTTTTCAGATCCAAGATAGTTGAAGTGGCATCAGTTTGCAGAAGAGGATCTGGGAGGTGTAATGGTTCTACAATGTGGTGATGTTGGAAGGGAAAAAGAGTGGGGGGAGAGGGTACATCATGCTGGGAAGCTGATGTTTTGAGCTGCAAGGCATGCAGCATTATTCTGCCTCACAGAACTTACAAGGCTGTATTCTGGAGCACTGCATTTAGGTTTGACTGCTGCGTGTTTAGATGGATCATCTGGAGAACAAATGACAACTGTCAGCTGCTTTGAAAACTTGGTGTGATCTATAGAAAAATACTTACCGAGCTGGGGTCATTTACTCTAGAGAAGGGAAGGCTGAGGGGTGATCGTGAAAGTCTTCAAATGTGTGAAACATCTGCCAGGAGTAGGAAGTTAGAGTGTTTTCTCTTATTGGGGTTTGAAGCAAGATATAATGTGTTTAAATTGGAAGAAGAGAGATTCAGCTTGGACACCATTGAAACATTTACTGTCTCTATCCATAGTGAAGCAGAGGAGTGGAATACCTATGAGTGTTGTGGATTCGCTATCAGTTTTTAAGAACAGGTAAGACAAACAGCTGGCTGGAGTGATAGGGGCAATATAGGTATAATGGACGTCTCCTGGGGAAGGAGGAGATGCTCTCTTGACTTCTTTCTGGCTCTCTTTATGATGTATCATTACTTTCATGGGATTAAACGCTAAAACTTTCTGCTGAAACTCGATACCATATTTTAAATATCTTCTTTCATGAAAGAAAATACTGTCTCCTAACAGACAAAATTATTCATTTGTGCTCTCCCTGTGGATATGTGTATAGAGCTTTATGCAAGCATAAGACAGATTTAAAAAAAGATAATGAACTTCAAAGGGTTTTTTTTGTTTGTTTGTTTGGTTTTTTTGTTTTTTTTTGTTTTTTTTTGTGAAGGACTGATCTATTTTTGCTGCCTGCCTTGGTTTGGAGTGCTTGCCTACTCCTGTTTATCTAAAGACTATCTAGAGAGAGCCAGGACATGTGTTTAAAAAAAAAATCAAGCATACCTGTAGTAACCTTACAAAACTGTTCTAGAGAAGCTTCTGTATGCATGTATGTATTAATGTGCATGATGGGGCCTTAATAAGGAATCAGTTATCAATCAGTGGCCCAAAACAGAGCTCAGTAACTCTCTAGGTACACATTAGTTAGGTGTAGATAGGTGTAGGGTGTTGGGAGAAGGACTGCAGAATGGATATAGATTCATGAAATTTCTTACTTGTGCTTTAACTTTTTGAAGATAGATACCATAATGATCTTACAAACCTATTCAATAGAAGATTTTTTTGTTTCCAGTATATTTCTTTTGATGCAAAAAGAAATAGAGGAAGGTTAAGTGGCATCAATTAGCACTGGAATATAGCTTAAATACACTAGATAAACAAATGTTCATTAAGAGCTTGAGCTTGAGTTATCCCTGTGTAATAAGGCTCCTGAATTAAAAAAAAACCAAACAACACAGTTTAAACCCTATGTAATGCAGAACCCTTCAAGAAGTAGATCTGTTTTTGCCTCTATTTTTTTTAATGCTGTTTTTTTTTTGTATTTAAAGGCAGTGCAGATTGAGACCGCAATTATTATGAAAAACTAGCTTCTCAAGCTTTTTACAGTTTTTATATTACCTTGATGTCTGTTGACAACAGTCTTTATTAGTTGGGCTAGTAGTACTGCTTTCTGATTTCAGATTAGGGAATTATTTTTTTATTCTTACAGATTGTGAAATATGGTAGGAGGTTGTCTAAATCTCAAGTAGCTGCTCTGGGAGTTTTTCAGAAGAAAAAATTTTGACAAAAGGTGTGCCACTGTATTGACTGAGCTTTCGATTTTGTATGGAATGTTACTTCTGAGCTTTCACAGGCAGGTGTAAAGTGATGCTGACTAAGAAAGGGACATGGGAGACTGCTGGAATATGAAGAGGGCTTCCTAAATGCATTGATTAGATGGCACATCTGTTCTGTTTTTTTTACTGTCATCTATAATAATGATACAAATTATATTTATATGAAGAGTAAAGCTCCTCTTGCCTTTTCTGGCCAGATACTGTCATTATTTTTATCTGTTGCCCTCAATGTTGCATCATCTCAACCAGCCAGCATCAGTCCCACTTTAACTTAAAATCATCTGCTCCTGCCTTCAAGGAGGCTATTCTGGCTGCAGGGAAAATTTTGTAACTATCTCTTGAAACTCACTGGGGAGGAGCAGGAGTGAATGAGGGTGCAGAGAGATTTTGCCAGATCTCGACTGGAGCCATGTTATTGATTCCTCTTGTCTGCACCGTTTTAGGATCAGTGTTTTTAGTTAAGAAGTTTAATGTGACAAGCAGTTGCTGGGTTAACTTACCAGAGGTCTACACAGCAGTTCTGTTATGTTTAATGGTTAATTAACATTGCTAATAAACATATTCTTTTGATCTATTTCTTTGTTTAGCAATGTGAACAACACCATAGAGCTATCTGCAGAATAGGCAACTCATTTATAAAAGTTATTAAAAATACATTTGAATTTAATAGAGTGCTTTTTAAAACTATAATTTAAAAACAAATCCCTTGCAGAGGAGTAACAATTGCAGCTCTAAATAGGCTCTGGCAAAGTGTTTTGTAAGACCACCTGGGCTTTTACCAAGTGCTCCAGTGACACATTAATGATGCTTTATTGTAAATTGCTTACCGGGTATGCCTGCAAATGTCAATGAATCCATGATGCTGAGATTTGCAGAACTTAAGGCTGGAAGGGTTGAGCTAGTATGTCTTTCTGTCATAGGGTACCAAACAGGCAACCCCCTACCCTGGGAGTTTATAGTGCTAGGGGCATACATTGAACACTGATGACCAAGGAACATGCAGGTTCTCCCAGTGTCTAACCACTGCCCTGCAGTGATGAGGAATTTATTTTGGCATGCCATGCTGAACCCATTGCACAAACTTGAGGTCTTGGGTACAGGCAAATGCAAATGCCACCCATCGTCCTCACCTTCTTCTCCTCCCTTCCCCAGGGAAACAAACAGAAGACAGTCTCTCTCCTCTTCCTCGTATAATCTGACCAAGATGAAAAATTCCTTGCCATTGCAAACTGGGCAGTTATTTTGAGTCTGAGTGTATGAGCAAGACATACCAGGCAGGGATCTATGACGAAGGATTCTTTTCACCATCTGGTATTGCTTCCTTAGCTGTGGCCTCTCCCAAATACTTCTGGAGAAAGTACACAGTAATTAACAAAACAACCTAGAATAAACTGGCCAGTTACACGTTGATAAGAAAAATACTTCTTGACCCTTTCCAGCAGATAGCTGAAGCATGAGATTTGTTTTATACACGTTGCATTGATTAGTCTGTTGTCTTTAGCCAGAGGTAACTGACTAGTAGATTCACATTTCAGACTTCTTTTGTGGCTCCTTTATGATGTGCCCAGACATTCTGTGTTGGAAAGAGTCAAAAGAATAGGTTGGGCTTGCTTTTTCACCTCATTTATTTGGTGCTGTATTTTGCCTCTCACTAATGCTGAGAAGCAGTGCTCACACTCAACTGGATCTGCACTGTTCATACTAGAACTTCTTTAGGAACTACAATGTTCTCAATGAAGCAGTTGTTGGGTTCTCAAATGTTCTCAGATTTACAACTTTGCTTCCTACTTGCTAGACAAGTATACAGTGTCTCAGGTTTGAACATTCAGGCTGATGGTACAATCACTTATCTAAGTTTTGAATGTAGCAGGAAAAGAAGGCAGATACCTGAACAAGCAGGATACTAGAAGCTGATCCATTGAGAGAGCTGCTAAGGCATCCTTGTGAGCTGCTGTTTATTTATCAGCAGATCCTGAGGTCTTAAGTTTTTCCATTAGCATAAGAGGATGCGAAGCTATCGTGTGCTGGAGATTGTGCTGCTAATACACACACGTGTATATATATACATACACACACACACACACACATGTAAATGCATGTTATATATATCCATGTATATACATCTGTATATATGTACATATACATGCATGTATGTACATATACAATGCTGATGTTTTCTCATCCTTACAGGTTGTGCAGTACAACAGTAAACTGTGGAAAAAAGTGTCCCTCAGTAACACTTCTCAGTTACAAATCTGCAACTCTCATGCAGTGACTGGAATACCTAGTCACTTAGTGTATGCAGCTGACTCACAGATGAGCACTGCTAGGCTCAGATGCATTGTACAGGTGCGTTTATTGGGACTATGTTTGCAGTTCAGGAACCACTAATCACAGCTGCTTCTCTGATAGACCCTCTGGGAGGATGCACACTGGATAGATGGTCATGGGATCAGATTTCAATAGCCTCTTGAAAAATGGCAAAAAAGTTTCAACTTCTGAAGTGTAAGAAAACAGGAGTTTGTCTTTCATAGAAAACGTGGACAAAAAGCATTTGTTTCTGTCATTGTGACTTTTTGAAGCTATTGGAAGGCCTCTTGATTACATGTACTCATTTTTCTCCTCATGAGGAAGAAGGGATCAGAGACCAAGTATTAACTGTGAGTGCCAGGCTGATGAAGGCACCATGACTTCCATTTTTAAAACTATGTTGTTAAGTGTTTTGCAAACTTGTAATTGGAAAAATAAGTCAAGATAAAATATACTAAAGAAATTGTCATTCTGAAATTGTGTAGCCCATGCTAGAATTTGAAATCAGTTAAATTATTAGTAAATTTAGGCCTTTTCACTGCTTATTATCTCCAAAGCATTGTAAAAAGTTTAATCTCATAACATCTCTGAAAGATAGGTAGGTATTGTCCTTAATATGCAGGTTGAGAAAGTTGACCAACAGAAAATCAGGGACAAATCATAAGTCGCTTTGTGCTGGTGTATAATTCTGGTATTCTTTGGTTTTGTAGTCACTGGATTCTGATGACTATTTTTAAAGCAAGACACATTTTTTTGTGCTACTATTTCAATACAGAATTCCGGTTCAAAAGGGAAAAAATGAATGCTTCATATCTACGTAAGTGTTGCTAAACAGGCTGCGTTTGCTGGGAATACGTAAATGTCTGAACTGATGTGCTAAGCAGATCACATGATAGAAATTCAGGTATGGTTTAAGGACTGTCACAGAAAACTGTCTGTTGTCACTATTCTTTGGGAGTTGATTACTAACTCTTGAGTATCTTTGGAAAATATTAGCCAAGGGTGCATGCAGAACCAAAGGATGTACTGACTTGCTTATTATCTCAATGCAATTGCTGTTAAATGTTAATGACTAATAAAAACCAGAGACACCTGTACTATGGTTAATGGTATTATTTTGTGTTACCATCATTTGAGGGAAAAAGCAAGCATAGTCTAACAACTGCAGAAGCAGCAGCTAGCTGCCTTGAAAACACAGAATATTAAACTGCAATAGGGAAGAAAAGTATTTCAGGTTTTTGTTTCAAGGAAATGAAATATTCTACTGTGCTTTGCTAATTTTGCTTGGTTTTAACCAGATATCTGAGATTCTAAGCCAGAGAGACCGCAGTAAGGAATTAAATTACTAACTTGAGCCATGTATCTTTATATTTCACTTTAAAAATTTGGCTTTAATCTCTAGAACCATCCAAGAGGAGACCAGGGTTTATATTTGCAAAGGAATACAGCTCTTAAAGACCCTCAGTGCAGTTTGTGACTTTTTGTTTGAGATTCTTTCCAGATGAGAAATTTCTCTATAGAAGCTGCATCACAATAGGCACTTTTTTCAGTATTTTCAGGTTAATCTAGATAACAAGAACACTTTAAACTGCAGATTAGTGTGTGTGATATTGAAAGGAGCGTGAATTTAAACAGAGAATACTTGGTGTTGCTGTGGGGATTGGCGTGTCTTGAGGGTCAGGAAAAAGAACAGAAGATGTTCAAGAGAAATTTTGAGCAAGTTAAAATCCTGTGATCTAACTAGTTTTTGTCATGGAATAACATTTTTCTTGTTTTATCATCTTCCTCACCTGTGTATAGCATTACTTATCTCTTGCTTTGTCTGGTAGTTCAATACCTTATAGCATTAGAAGAATGTGATGTACAAACCTGAAATAGCTGCTGTGTCTTTTTTTGTTGTTGGTTGGGGTTTGTTGTTGTTGTTTTTTTGTTTTTAGTTTTATGTACTAAAACCTTCTGTTATATCCAGTACCAAGAGTAAATAAATGCTGCTGGTCTGTGTCACATTGCTAGTAGATGTACCCTTCTGGTGAAACAAACCTAGTTTTGAAGAGTGGCATTTCTTCCAGTAGCCATAATACAATAGAGCCTCAAGGTGAACATCCAACTATTTTAGCTTGCAAATGCTGCAGATTCCAACTTAAAATCTCTTAAGTGATTACACGTTTTGCTTACCATGGCTATTGCAGTATTTGTGATAATTTAATCTTTTATGGTAATAATGCTGTGTTAAACTAATGGAAGTGGTTTTATCAATAAAGTAGCACTCAGGACACCTATTTTAGGGATGATTCGGAAGATGGAGAGAAACATTATCTTTGAGACAGTGACCTTACTGTAGCCTTTGCACGTGTAATGAATGTTATTTATCCTAGAAATAAACTGCAGTTATTTTAGGTGAATGAATGAGACGTACTTTTTATGGTACAGTGAGCCTCCTTTTTAACTTCTACTTGCTTCCTCAGCTGTCTGTTGGTGGGATGATATCTAAGCACTCTGAAATTAAGAGTAAACAGTTGTTTTGATCAAAAGTCAGCTTTCACTTGCAAGGCTTCATCTAATTAAACTGCTGCTATTTTTTGCCCCTAAATGTATGAAACAGTTCCCATTTACTCCTGCAAAAACTGTAGACTGTAACAGTGAGCAGAATTTGATCTCCTGCTATGTATTCATCTTTCTTTTTCAGTAAGTAATGGTTTTCCAAACTTCTGTCTGGATCATGCAAAAAGAAGAATTTTCAAACTCAACCTATAGTTCAGTCTCATCATAGAATGATTTACCATTAATGTGACCTGATGTGACTGCATGAATTAGCTCAGGAAAGGGGTTGACTTATCATGGTCTCAAAATAGCCCTCACATGCAGTTGCTTGTATTTAAGCTGCTGTGTCCAATTGCCAGTCCAGCTCATTCTCCTGTAGACAAGACAAGCTGCCTGGTCCTCCTGCGGGTAAAATGCACCTACTGCCTAACTGTAATGTTTCACAGTAAAGCAGTGTTCAGTGACTGACTATTCTTTTGTATCCTTCAGGTTTTTTTCCAATATCTATAAATGAAGGCTCTAGGTAGTACATTACTTAAATTGAAAATACTTTACAGTGGAACTATGTAGCAGAAAGAAAAGAGATAATTTAATGATTATTTTCTGTTGTATGTTTGAGAGAGCAAACTAGCTCACCAAATCCAGTTCAGCAGTTTCCATAACCAGGAAACTGTGTCTGTACCAGTGGACTCACTAATTTCTTCCAAAAATGACCCAGAGACCCAAAAAGTAGCAGCTTCATTTGGTCCTGACTGGTATGTAGAAGTTGTCCATGCCCAGAGCGGGGCCAGAGCTCTGGCAAAAAGTAAAATCTTATGGTTGACATTATCATACTGTGTAAGAGGTGCAAATTAAGAATTGCGCAGGAACACTATGCAGACAAAATACTCTGTCATATTCTTAAATTACTAAAAATAAGTACTTGCACAGTCCTCTTGGTTTTCATGGTGTTTTATAGAGCATTAAAAAAAAGGCTAGTCCCCTTGGAACAATTCACAATATTTATTTGTTGAAAGGAAAACCTCAGACCAAGAGAGAGTACTTAGAAAAAGGAATATAATTAAATTAAAACCAGCATCCTGCACAATGGCACTGATCTAAAACTGTCTTTAAAGTAAACCAATATACAACAGTTTATAAAATAAGGTTACCTTTAAACCTGAAATTGATACACTTCTCTGCATTTTCTAGATCTGGCTTTCACCCTTAATAAAAAATGTACATTGTTTCTCTTTAAAATTCAAGTGCAATCATGAAAGAACAGAATAACTTTTGTATTGAGCTTAGTGTTACAAGAATATATTTGTTTTTCAAATGCCTCGGCAATTTATTTTCCCTGTTAAAGAAGAGCCTGTTTTTCATTCAGTGGTTTGCTGTGCTATTACTGCAGAAACTGCTTGCCTATTTACCGAGGAAAGGGATAATGTGACTTAAACAAGATGGCTAAATCCTATTCGGCAGGATCAGAGGGAGTGGTGAATGTTTGACATTTGCCGTGAGAAACTGTCTTAGGCAGGGAGGCTTTTTTTTGTGCTGTGGGCTGGTGTAGCAAGGGGGACCTCTGCTTCCTCCAAGGTGCAGCATGTGTGTGTGCGTGTGTGTCAGTTCAGCAGCCGCCGCTGCAGAATACCGAGGATGAATTACTTGATGTGCACAGCTGAAGGTGCCGTTCACTTCACAGAATTCGGCGCGGCGTGCGTGGCCGCCAACCTGAGAGACGCAGCCGGCAGCTCTTCATGACAGCTAGAGGTGGAAGGACCCAAACTTGTGGTCCTCCCCCCGCCCCCAAGAGATCTTTAGTTCATTCCTTTATAGTGGTTCATTTTGGCTCTCTGTCATCGCCAGAATGCTGCCAGTGAATGTGTGTCATGGTTACAAGAGAGTGTGGTAACATATAACAGCAATGAAAGCCCAGCGGGAAAGGCTACAAATTCCAGGGCTGACCTTGGAGTAAGTATTGTCTGTCTTTAATATTTTAATGGTTTCTGCATGATGCCGGCTTTCGTGTAACCTGGAGCTGTTTAACATAGCCTTGTGCTGACAGTCTGGGAGCACTGCAGCTCGAGGTTGAAGGAACACGTTTTAAATGCATTGCAGTTGGTTTCAGCAAATGTGTGAGCCCAGAGCCAGGATATTGTAGTACATTTGGAAGGAAAGCATTTCTGCATATTTAAAGTTAGTGAATCTCAGTGCATGGAGAATCCTGTCAGCTCGCAGGAGAAGAATCTGTCAGTGGGCCATGGCATCTGTCGTTCTCCCGAGCTCTCCGTTACTGTTTGTTTATCTCGGTGCTGCCTTTTAGAAAGGCCTCTATTTCTGCTGAATAATAGAGAGCACTGTGAGAGATTAAAGCATTACAGAAATGCTGTTCGCGAGAATCCATCAGGAACAAGCTGTGTTTTACATATCTAACTACACTAATGAACTGTATTGACATTCTGGAGGATTCCTGATAGTCTCTGCAGTAAAGTATGTTTACCTAATTTAGCTATATGTTTACTCGCTACTTTCTTAAAGGTGATTATCTGATTTATGTGCTTTCAGCTATTTAGAGAGTAACTACATTAAAATATGTAACTTTAATGTATAGTGATAGTCTTTTATTCATAAGTGTCAGCATATGTTTACCCAAGATTTGTTAGTCAAAGCCAAATACTTATTTCTATACATACGTACCTGCAGTCTACAATGACATGTCAGGCACTTATGTATTCATGTTACAGTCACCATCAGAACTTGCTAATTTTATCTAGGTAAATAGATATGGTTACGTCAGATCCTTCAGTATTCCCTGAGACTTCCCCATTCTTGCTGGAGAAAAAAAAAACCTGAATGCTGCAGATGCCTGCAGTAAAGTTATTTAGCTATGAAAGCTGACATCTGCCATGTTTTAAAGAGAAGGCTATAGGTAAGTGTGCAGCATAGCAAATAATTTATTCTAATAATCCCATGAAGGTGACAGAGCACTTTATTCCAAGGATCAAGTGTAGATGTTGGGTTCTCCAGAATTATGTTTGTGAAATGTCAGAGAGAAATTCTGCATTTCAGTCTGGCATCTTCTGCTGAGAGCAGTGTGTGTTAGCTGTGAGCAGACTAAGCTCTAGATATTTTTCTGAAAAAAATGGCATTGCTAATTTCTCAGGAGTTTTGGAGGAGAGGTCTTACCAGGAAGCTCATTAAAATTATTTCCATGAATAATTGATAATTATACTCCTTTTGAGATGTGGCAATGTAAATATTTTTAAATCAGTTTCACTGAATTATGTAATCATCATATGAGAAATAACATCACTACATGCAAAGGATGAAAAGTTATTCATGTTACTGTTTTTTCAACATATGTGTGTGTTTTTTGTAATAAAAGGTAATAACTTACTGTGTCCTCCTTTTTCATGGTAACCTGACATAATACACCTGCTTTGCCATATTTTGACAATTTTTAATACTGATAATAGTCATATTTTAAATTCAGCATTGATCATTGTTTTTGTTAAAATGTCTTGATATATTTATTTTTTCCATGTATTAGACTTTATTTTGCCATCACAGTTGCTACTTTCTCAACTTAATTTACTTGTAGAGAAAAGAAAGTATCATATTTTGGTTGCTGGCACTTAATGATTCCAGGGAGTCGTTCTGTCATGATTTGTCAGAGCTGAGTCAATGCAGACTTAAGTCATGTCTCCCAAATTCTTATTTTCAGTCCTCTATAAAAACACATATCTGGGGGTGGAAAAATCCAACTTATTCCTCAAAACATTCTTTGCACACTGATTGTAATGAATTTTCTTTTAAGTTTAAATGTTGGGACTAGTATTATGTTGTTTCTCTGAGAAATTGGTACAGTCTGTCTGGTTTATATTAATTACTGACAGAAAGCTCTTTCAAAGAGTATTAAGGATACAAAATGAAGCATTCCAAATTTAGTAGATGTAAGAATTAAGGCTGCCTGTCAGCCTCGTGCATATGCACTGTGGTAATTTGTTTTAACAGGTTTTTGCATGTAATTTGTAGGTCTTGAAAAAACAAAGCTGAAAAGCAAGTTCTGTAGAACCACTGGATTGACACTCCTGTGTCATCACTCGGTGGGATACATCCATAGTACAAGCACATCTGATACTGAATGCCCTGACAACCTTCCTCATGACTGAGACTCTGATGTGTTACAATAATGACAACGAGGAAGGATATGAATAACTACCGTCAGGTGTGGGACTTCCACCTGCTGTGTGTGTGCCATCCACTAGAGGGAGGGAGATGTCCCTTGCCACGGGGGTGTCACCAGGAGTTGTTCATAGCAAAGTGATTTAGGAATTTCATTCTGGGGTCTGACATTAGTATATTCTTCTCATTCAGTGACAGACCTCTCTCCTTTTCACTACTCTGGCTTTAGTATGTTCCTTGTCCCCTGTCATTACTCCATAG
>NW_010188331.1:10449-18987 GCF_000695765.1 Mesitornis unicolor | reverse complement strand
TGCAACCCCATGCCTTTTGGCCAGCTGGTACCTGTTCTCTTTCTCGCTCTACCTGGCTTCCTTTTTGATCAGTGTCAGCTCTCCTCCTGGCTTCTGATCCTGCTGGATGTTGGTTGCCATCTGCATCGCCTGCCTTCCTCTCTTCCCTTGCTGTGCGCCCTGAGGAAGAGCAGTATGAGAACTGACGGTACCGCACAGGACAGGCTCCCAGCCTTCAGTGAGCACCGCCAGACAAACAAAAGGAGGATGCACAAGCAATGAACTTTTGGCTCTGCTGCAGCAGACCTGCAGCGGAGAATGACAGACAGTACAGATAGAGCTTAGAGGTAATAACAAACTTTTTACAAGCCTGTACTGATCATACGCAAAGACCTTTCCAGTACATGTTGTGGCAAGTCAATGCAGTGCAGCAGAGCACACCAGTGAAACAGCAGAAATCTGAATTGTTTCATCCACACCTTTCTCTGCAGACCTACATGGTCTCACTGATGTGAGTCTGGGTTCAGTTTAGTAATTTTCACAGTGATATATTGAGCTATTGGCTGCTAATGGAACTTATTAGGTCAGACATGGTGCTGTGCTAGCACAGCTAGTCTGCAACTGAAATCAAGCTAGTTCACATCCAGATGCTGTGCTGTGTTGGCAGCACAGCCAGCCAGGTTGTGTGCACCTAGTGAAGGGATTATTGAGGCACAGGCAGCAGCCAGGGGAATGCCCCAGCACAGTAGCCCTGTCAGAAAGGAACAGCAAGTCCACCCTTGACTCAGTGTGCATGCCGCTGCCAAGCTTTTGGTCCTCTCCAAACAATTTCAAGAAGGAAAGGTTCCAAGAATGTACAGTGTAAAAAAAAAAAATAAAATTGTTATCTCTAATCTCTTTTCGAAGCTGTAGTGTATTCCTGCTTAAACGTTCAGGAAAAAAAAAAAGAATCAGGTATCTACCTTGAAAGGTTTTGACAGGAATGTTTTAAAATCTGGCAAAGTGTGATGCAATTGAAAGCAAGGGTTTAGTGTTGGGAATAGCTGTGCTTAGCATATTGACCATCAGTATCTCCAGTGGGGACAGGACAGGATTGCTGGTGTTGGCTGGCTGCAAGGGTCTGGTCCGTAGCAGAAAAAATCTTTAGGAAAGTGTTCTGGAAAAAGTTCCCCCTAAGCTTCTGCACAGAAGGCAGAGCTGCATGGGGTTTTGGACAGATAACTTCAGCTAATTGCAACAAGATGCATGCTATTGAACGTGTTTTTTAAAAAAATCTTTCTTGTGAGTTTATGGGGACAAGTGCATGTGACTTTATGAGTATATTTTAAAAGAGCGTCAGAGAAATCTGTCAGTGGCCTACTGTTTTATTGAGAGACCTTTTGAATGGAGAGGCATTTGAGGCAACATCTTGAAGGCACCTTTGAAAACCACTTTTGAGGGCACTTTTGAAACCAAATGCTTAAGTATTTTTTTGTGTGTTTTGTTGGGTTTTTTTTTTAATGAGCTGTTTGTATCCATAGTTGATTACCTAGGTAATAGACTTGATGTTGGTGAGGGAACATTTCATAGTGGAATCAGTGGAAACTGATGCTACCTAGCTAGGGCACTTCTTATTTTTAGTAAGTGCACAAATTCTAGGCTCTCAAATTGGAAATCTTCCTTACTATTTCCTTATTGCTGGTGAAAGCTCATCAATTTTAGTTTTTATTTTGTTTTTAATGAATCTGATTTGCATATCAGAAACTAAGAAAATAACCTGTAAGATTTTTGAAAGAAAAGAAAAAAAAAAGTCCCGGTTACAAACCCTGTTTCATATAGAATGTGTGGGTCCTGAAACAAGTTACCATTTTTTTCCCCTCTCTGTGGACTTTGTACACAAGTATTGCTCCTGGAGGTAGTCTAACATAGTCAAGTATATGCATCAGCACCAGATTTCATATTTGTTTTTATTTTAATCAGTTTCATCTTAATTCAAAAACTGTGTGGCTACCGTCAATCACTTCATTCAGGAGGACAGTAATGTTTTGGAAACTCCTTTTGTAACTCCTACGCTAAAACGTGCAACTCTTGCTAAACCTTCTGTTCACTAGAGATGACATTATTTTAACTTGCAGTCTCACCCCAAGGAGCCTGAGCCCAACCCCTACAAGCCCCTGCAGTCCATGCAGTCCTCTGTTCGCTTTTCATTTTTGGAGGTAAGCGAATAAACTTCCATTGTTGATGTTTTCTTCTGCATCCAAAACCTGACAATCAAAACATACTGCAAAGGGACAGTTGAAGAAGATGAAATAATGTCTCTGCAATCTGAAATACGTTTTACTTGACCAGCTGCTGTTCTGAAGTTAAGTATTTTATGGAAAAAATACAAGGCAATCTGTGTTTTTAGACCTAGTACAGGGATTCAAGATATTGATGCATAATTCTGCATTGCTCTCACTGTGTGCTTAGGAATGTATCTGCTATTGAAATTGTTTAGTTTGCTTCCTGTGATCTTTCCTCAAACTGTATTCTATTATGTCAAAAGTTTAAGGTGAGTTCAGAAATGGGGGTGATTCATGAAACACATTGTTATTTTTTGCTTACCTGAGAGGTAGTAATATGCTTGGTGATGTCAGATGAGAGCAGAGTTGAGCATCCAAGATGCACATCCATTTAAAAGAACATAAAGCCATGTATGCTACATCTGTAGGACTGTTTCTTCTTCAGGACTAGAAGGGTTTTAAGTTTTATTTCTAGCACAGCAGTGTTTTAGATGAGCCCTAAGCAGCTAGATAGAATATCCTTCATCCTTCTCACTCTTTCTCCTACTCCCAAGTTCATTCAGAAGAATCACTTTTTTGGTACTTGTCAGAAAGGTAGTTATTTTTATGAGATGAGAAAATAATTAATTGATTGAAAAAATACTAAGCAACACTTGCTATGATGGTAAAATTATCATAATAATAATCAAAGGATGTTTCTGATACTGAAAACTTTTTTTTTCCTTTAATTTTAATGCAGAAAATTAAATTGCAAGTCAGGGATCTCATTAAGTGTGTGTTACTGAGGTTCTGCTCAGAGAAAGTAGTTTTAAAATGAGTTACTAATGAGTTATTGATGCCTTGTGGTTTAAAAGACCTTTTAATTTCGATCTAAGGTCTCACTTGGTACTGTGAGGATGAAGGACTCCTAGAGAACACTACCACCTTGTTAAATAACATAGTAAGGTGCATTTCTGCCTATTTGGCACAATGCGTGATGAGGAGAGAGTTGCTTGGATGTTTTCATCAGCTTCAGCATACTTTAAAGTTAAAAACAAACTGACAAAAGGCCTTCTGTCAAGGCTTCATGTAACAACAAAAATGGAGCAATAACTTCGTGACTTGCTGTGTGTTTCTGGAGAAATATTGTCATTTTTTATATATACTGTTTTGTTAGGGAAGAAATAGGATGTGAATCCCTCATTTATGCATTTTCCAGTATGAATTAAATAAACATACTTTTTACAAAGTGAAAACACTTTGGTGATGTTCGTTTTATTCTCAGCAAAAACAGTATATTCTTTAGAGTTTATCCTATTGGTAGAGAATGCTTGGTAAAAACTAGTGTTTTCTAATCCAGTCTTTATTTTATATAGCCAGAGCTAATCACTTTGCTTTGTGGGGGAGGAAGTGGTCTTTTCAAAATGTCAAATTTTCTGGAATCAAAAAACTGTATACGAAGTTTTAAATTTGCATAACCTGCTGAACTGCATCTCCAGACATGTGGATGCCCTGCCATGTGAACTGTGCTATGGACACAGCCCTCAGTGTTTTCACGGTCTGAACCAGGACTCTCAAGACTCTTGTTTACCCTTGCTGGAGAGCAGAGGCTCCCAAGAACATCGAGTTTGAGCTTTCTGGGGATGCTTTTTGGAGAAATGGAGTGGAAATTACTGGTACTGCTTAATGTAAAGCCTCCCCCACAGATTTTGTGGAACGGAAATTTGAAAGGTTTGGTTCATTCTGAATCTTTGTGTTGTGTGCAGCTACAGCTGTAGATGACTGCTGGTGTATTGAACAGCAAGTGTTTTTGTTATTAGTTACTGCTCAGGCTTGACCTAGGGAAGAACGTATGTGTTGGTTTTTAGGGTCTGTAAATAGTCAGCATTTCCTGTTCCCATAGCTCAGAGTACTCCCGTATGTGGGAGGAGAGGAATTATTTTGGTGTGACTCGTTTTGCTCATATTCAGAAGTGTTAGCAGCATGGGAGCCTTACCAGAGTGAATGGGTAGGATATTCCTGTGGTACCATCTCTCTCTAACATGCTGCCTAATCTCCCTTGTGGCCTTTGACTTGCACAGCTGTTCCTTGGGCGGTTGTTTTTGTTGAAGTTCTGCTTGTAGCAGTTGTTGCATACAGTAGTAGTCTAGATGAAAATCTTTTCAAAATAAACAGTACCATCCTGTGAACATAAGTACCTGTGGTAGAAGTACCTGCTGGTACAGCATGAAGATAGCTATACTTTACTGACGCTTCTCAGAGGCTATGGGAGATGGAGAGATTTTTTGTATTTCAGGCAACTAGGCATACATTTCCTATCAACTTTGTGTCTGCTCTTTGAGTCATCTGAAAACTTTCAACTTTGGTGAGGGGAAAAAGTATGTACTGTTTTAGTACTAATTAATATAAGCAGATATGCAAGGAAAGAGAGGTGGTGAAGGTAAAATCATAGAATGCTTTTGGCTGGAAGTGACCTTTAGACATAAATAGCTGAGCACAGCCACTGAGAGATTTAAGGTACTCATGGTTCTGACATAATGCTTCTAACATAATTTTAGAGTGTGTTTTTATTTGCTTTGGATAATTTGGTGTCCTTTGTCATAGTAATGGGGAATGGACTGGTGAAAGTATTGGAAGAAGACTAGAAGGAAACAGTGTGAGAAGCTGTTGTAGCTTCTAATAAAAAGGATAAAGGGAGTTGAAACAGTAAATTTAAAAATGTAGAACAGCAGCATGCATTTGAGCTTGATTAGTAGAGATGGTGATTGCCAACAACACAAATTTTTTCTCAACATTGTTCTTTACTGGTGCCACTGATACGAGACTGGGGGGGGGAAGTCTGTAAGACTTGGACACATAATAACAACAGCTGTTTCTACTGCCATCCATGTGGAATGGGGGTCTCAAGGGAGAATTCACTTTTGCTGCCTTTGTGTGCTCTAATTCTTCTTCATGAGCCACATAGGACATGGGCTGGCTGATGTTTTCTCTCTGCTTGAGTTGTGCATGGTATGTTGGTTTAGTTTGTGATTCTTTCCTGCCTTTGGAAATTTAAAAAAATGTGAAGGAATTTAATGCTTTTAGGCGGGATAGGAAAAGTCCTGCATACAGAGAGCTAATTTGAGCTCCTGGTCATCCTCATTCTCTGGCAGAAGGTTTCAGCTGATAAAAAGATGTGAGTTTCTAAAAAAAAAAAGAAAATAAGAAGAAAAAGATTGTGGTCAAGTTTCCAGAAAGCCTTGACTGAGGAGTGAAGATTGCAAGTGTCAGGTACCATCCAGGCAGGAGTGTTTCTGGCCTTCTCAGCCTGTCAAGGGGATTGAAAGGATTCATTCACCAGACAGTGAATACTGTCTAAAATAAAGTATTTGTATTCTCTCTGTGAAGGGGAGGGACTTGGGAGAGGCTTGACAAGATCTTCTCAAAAAATTATTGTAAAAGAGTTAGCAATTAAAATAGGACCTGTGTGATCTCAGAGTAGTTTATTTACTTCTGCATAATCTACCGTAGAGCTGCTGCTCCTGGATTAATCAGTTTTTTAAAAAAGACACAGGAGGAGTGTATGTCAGAGGATGCCTCCTTGCCCTTCATCTCAGTGACACAGCTCCTGTAGCCAGGGATCCTCAAGCAAAAATTGTTCTTTAAAATCCCCACCTTTGCTTTCCGAGATCAGCAGAGAGTATGTCAATGTTAAGGTTATGCCGAAAGATGAAGTTGTTGATTTGTTACCCTGAAACAGGAGGAAGCTCATGAGAAGGGCTGATGTGGATTAGGTTAGGAATTGCTTGGCTCCATTTCTTTTCCAAGTTATTATTTTTTGTTTTAAATGAGGAAAACCTGCTGTTTCATCTCTCAGCATAATCTGATTAGCATTCATGAACACTTACCATAAAGCATGAGTTCCTCAAGGTGAAATAAGTTAATCTTTGGCTTTCTCCTCCAGAAGTAGTTTGTCTGCTCCAAAGTTGCTGTTATGTCCTTCTTGTTCTTTTAACTCTTTCTGGGAGCATTTATTTAAACATACAAAACACATTTTCCCCTTCTATTTCCCATAGTCTCTCATGTTAAGACTTGTGACAGGTCAAAGGGAGAGCTGTTTCCATTGGGACTTTGGAAAATGGAAAAGGAGAAACAACTTTGTTGCATGTATAAGGTTTTTGTGTGTAGAACTATATTCTGAGGAGTGATTAAGTAAAAGCAGCCCTTTACTCACGGGATACTCTTGAGTGCTTAAATGCATTATACCAACTCCAGCTTCTGAAATACTTTCAGAGCTTTTAAATTTGCTGAGCCCTGTAGAGTCACAGCAAAGGAGAAGATCTTGTTTCTATTTTTGCTTGTGAATCATCAGCATTTTGCTGAGTGACAGTCAGTTACATCTGTATATTGGTGTCTTAATGGGACTTGCACGGGTGTAAATCAGGGTGCATTGAGAGCTGCAGGAGCTGCACAGCTGTTGTCTTTCAGCATAGGTCCCCTGGAGGACCCTTACTGTTTGTTTGCCCCCCAAGAGGAGATGGGGATGTGAATTTCTCATACCATGTGGGGTTTTTTTGGGCTGGTGCTAAAAAAAGTGCAGTTTTACTTGCTGCACACTGATGCGGAATCAGAGAGGCTAAGCCTGTGTTGTTACAGGGATGTTTTGCACAGCTTCTGGAGTACAATAAAAGGGAAACTTCATTTGCTGTTCTCATAAAGATTGCATTTTAAGGACGTTTTTAAAAGTTTCCAGAAGAAGACTGCATTCTTCCATATGCCTTTGAAAAACTTATGTGGACTATGGCAGTTTGATTTGTGGCTTGTGCTACTTGATGTTGTTCGGAAGAATTATTTATTTATATGTATTTTTAGATCAAGTAAAGTAAGGACAGCAGCCCCTTCTCCTTACAGCATATTCCAACTTGGAGAGATAGATAACAGAATTTTGGGGAGCTTACCAGAAATACAGTTCTCTGCTGTACTGCTGTGGTTTTCTTTTTCCCTCCTTTATGTGTAAGGTGCGTCTTAGGAAATCAAGGAGAGTTCTCGTGACAGTTATTTCCTGCGGTACTCTGAAAGCTGCTTTTTTCATTTATGAGAGAGAGCTCGTCTGAATAATTTAAAATGCCAATTTGTTGATTTCCTCTCCCTGAACTCTCATAAAAATCCTCCCAAAGCAGTTGTGTGCTAGTTTTATGAAATCTTTGGCCTTTTGGGTTGTATTTTGTATGTACTGTTGAATGTTACATTTTGAAGCTAGTAGGCTAGGCTTTCTAAGCATTTTGAGGAGGGCTAATGCGAGTTTCCAAATTACAGTAATTGTGGAGTGGTGCTGAAACATGGGAACTGGAGACAGTAAAGAGTTTTTATTTTTTATTCAAAGTGTTGTTTGAGAAAATGTCTTCCTAACAGGTCTGAAAGACAAATGACCTGATGTAGTCCCCTTTGAAACCAAAAGCTGCTATTAGTTTTTGTGCAGATTTTTGTTTACCTTTGAGTGAAATTCGTGTTTCTCTTAACTGTTATTGGTGATTCCATAATAAAGAGCTGGTCCAAGCATTTAATCACATTCTCTATGTCTTGTTTGAAAGATGAAAGAGTGAAATGAAAGCAAGATGTGGAGAGAGGAGCTCTGTAGAAAATTTTGTCTTCAATTAAGAAAAAAAAATCCCCACAGTGAAAGTTTGTAATATTTACCAAAATATACGTCATACCTAAATCAGAAATTAGAGGAAGGGAGGAAGGATGGTATGGAGTTCTGCTTGAGGCCACTTAGAGACCAGGTGAGAGAAGTATTCCATGCGTGATGTTTAGAAATCACTCCAAGCCAAGGAGGTGGTTAAAATTTGAGTAACTAATCAAAATTGTGAAAATATCTCTAGACAGGTCTTGAAATATACTTGAAAATAGACAGTCTGGTCTCTATGTATGCTGTCATACCACATAGTTTCATGTTCATGCAAATTACCTGTGAACAGCAATCATTAGTCGCTACAGTGACTATACCTGTTGACCTAGAGGTTTTGCCTGTCAGATGGTGACATATCTATTAGTAATGACTGCAAATGTCCTGAGGCTCAGTTGTCTCAACCTGAATGTAAAATTCAGACTTCTGTGGTATGGCTTTATAATTGGCTTAATCTGATTTAATAGGAAAACATTTTAAACATGGTGAATTCAAGGTCCAAACTGTGACTACTGTCTGTAGTCTGTTGCCAATCAGTTCTTGCAGATATGGAGAAACTGCTAGATTAGCCTGCCAGTTGTCCTTTTATTTGAAAGTTTGGTCTGATAGGGATGTCAGTGGCTCACTTCCTTCAGGAGAGGTACTTCCTGAGGT
>NW_010188331.1:0-10418 GCF_000695765.1 Mesitornis unicolor | reverse complement strand
TGCTATCCCAAATTCAGAAATTCTGCAGTCTTTGTATAGCACAGCAACCAATTTCAGCTGGTCCTTGTATGAGTTGCCAGAGAAACAATCCTGCAGCGAAATTCTTGAGTTTGAAATTCTCAACCTTGCTCCGTGCCAACGAGCATTATGTTGCATCTGCATCATTGTATTGCACCTTGATAAAAATGGATGCAGAACAGAAACCAGCACTGCACATATCAGCCTTCCCTACGAACGCAATTACAGCAGAGGAAATGCTTTGAGGCTCTCAAAGCTTTAAGCAAGCAATGCAGAAGGAGCTGTGTTTCAGAAAGGCACTGCTGTCTCTGCAGTGGACTTTTTGAGGGCTTCACTATTTCAGCTGTGCGCAACACAACTTGTTTCCACTGCTGTGCAGGCTGAATTACTTTGCAATGAAAGTTGGTGATCACTTAGGGTAAGTATATTGCTTTGGTATTAGCTTATTCTTGAATACTATTGAAATGATAACTTCATAGCTGCAAGTTCTAAAAAAATCTTTTAAAATGAATGTTTAGGAAACAAAGTGGAAAGTAGGAATGAAGTAGCATGAGATCCAGCCCCACCATAAGTAGAAGTCTTTTCAGTCTTTTTGATTTTCATATATCTTATTGCGCCTTTTGCTTGCAGCTAACCATTTCAGAAGAAAAGTACATGTGTAACTTCCTAGAGGCAGTGCCTTGCAGCTGTAGAAAACTGAAGACTGTCAACAAATAGCTGTATTTGAGACTTAGCAGCCCTTTCCCTGGTGCCGGTTTTGGCTAGTTTGTCATCTTGATCCATGACATGTGTTAGTGGTTAAGGCAGGGATGGCCAGTGCTCCTGATCTGAAGAGCTACTCAGCAAAATTGCTTTTAAACAGCAGAGCAGTTCCCCTGTATGCATGTGATGCGTGTGGGGGAGGACAGCTTGTGGCATAATTTGGGCACAAACTGATCAGCTCTTGGCAGTGACTCCATCCTCTGTTACAAGATGAGATGCAGCTTACCTGTTGTAAGTGTGCAGTGTGATCCCAGAGCCAGTGTAGTGCATGTAGCCCTGAGAAGCTCTGAGGAGGTGATACCACTGCCGCTGGGACACCAGTTGTCTTGGAAGGTCTTGGAAAATAGTCCTGGGCTAGAATGTAGTGCTGGGAAGCAGGAGGAACCTGACACTGGAATGACACCAACTCCAGTGTGCTCTTGTCTCCATCTCCTGGTAACCCTGCTTCCCAGCACTAGCGTGCTTGTCAGTATGTGGTAACTGTTCCCTGTGAGTGTGCAACAACAGTGCCAGTGTTCATGTGATACTGTGCTGTCTTGGGTGTATGTTGTGATGTCTGCTTTGGTAAGCAGTATGACTTTCTGAGCTCGTACTAGAGCGGTCAGGTGCTCATATCCACAGGACACTGCACAGACTGACTGTAGCTTTGCAGACTGTGGGAGGGATTGAACCAGGCCTGCAAAATTATTTCCTAGCAGTAAGAAGGCTGCTGTCATAAAGCAAAAGCAGGGCTTGCCTCCTCTTTATGCCAGGAGTGATGGAGGCTGCTTTTTCTGCTCTACAGGACCTGCTGCCAGGAGAGATCAGAAAGTCCCTCTTCAGGCTATAAAAGAGGAGGTGGTTTGCATTTAGCAGCTCTGGCACAACATTGCTTCAGCAGAGCAAAGCCAATGGGAGTTTAGAGCCTCGAGGCTACCTTAGTGAAAAGTCAGTGTGGCTTACAGACAAAGTGTGTACCTTGAAGGAGTTGAAAAGGGCAATTCCTTCCAGAGGGGTTCTGGGATGGGAGATGACGTGATGCTGCTTGGCCAGGAAGGCAAATTTGCAGTTTGGTAGAGAAGTAAACAGTGGCCAGAAATACGCCTAAAACTTTTACACAACAAAAAGACTATATAAGACATATCTCTGGGACTCTGAATTACAGTCACAACAGTCTGGAAGGAGTTCTTGTCATACTTTAGAAGCTGTCTGATTGCTGTAGGTCTGTTGACAAGTACACTGGAAAACAGGCTGCTGAGTTTGGAGAGGTGCTTAATGTTCTGTGACCTCCCAGGCTGATAAAACCTGGAAATACATCTAAAAGCTGCTGTAGTACCTGAGAGGAGGGGATCACGACACATGCTGGTGTAGATGGAAATCAACTGAAGCCAGTCTCTTTCATTATGAGCAGTTTGATATGTTCCTCCTTCACCTTCTTACTGCAATATTCTTGCCTGGAGAATATTTAGTCTCTCCATGTGCTGTCTGCTACTGGACTGCTGAAAACTTCTCCACTTGTGTATGTGGAAGTGTGCCAGCATGGGTGTTGAAGAGCAGGATAGAAAATAAGCTATACCTTTGGTGGAATATGTTGAGATAATCCTTTGTCAATATCGAGTGTTTTCTTGTAAATTTTTAAGTGCTGTGCAATTTTTGAAAGAACCAATCCTGCCACAAAAAAAAAATAATTAAAAAATCAAAATACCAAGATAAATGTGTATGCTAATTTGAGATAAGCATAAAATTTTACACATAGTTCAGGCTCACTGAAATTCATGGTAAGCCATGTCCAGACATAGTCAAAGGAAAGGCTCATCGATTGGTGAAAGGGTTTTGAGATTGATTTTGGTTTAGTTTTATTATTATTTTTTATTACTGGCATATGAAGAATGTATATTTGCAGTGATACATGTTTTTAAGTCCCTTTTGTGTCAGGATATTAGTATTTCCATAAACCAACATACTCTGTGTTACATGAATGGAATAATCAGGTTGTCTGATATCAGTGAAATTAAGACTCTTGGGGGTTTGAAGTGCTGTTTGAAAGCTGAGCAGTTAATTCCCTCATTTTCATTATGACTAGTAGATTTTTCTAGGATGTGGGAGGTATAAACAGCCAGCACGGGCTGTGCTGATCCTGCACTCCTTGTTTTACATAGTTTTGACAGAGTGATGGTGACGATGGAGGCGCTGACTGCAGTTTGTGTGTTACAGAAAACTGACGTGGACCCTTGGTCTTACAAAGCTGAAACTAAATGTTTCTGCCAGTCTTTGGGGGTGTAAGGTGGAAGTCTATGACTTGTCACGTCATCCTCCCTCTGTGATGCTTGTCATTCTTCTTGATATGCATGAGGAGAGATTTAAGCCTGTTTCTTTACACATTCCTCTCCTTCTCAACCTCTGTTTGTATGGTCTTTGCTTTTTGGGAGGAGGGCATTGTAGACACCATTCAGGACCTCTGAATCCATAGACTGGTCAGCCTGAAGATCTCCCTGCTATTGCCTACTCCTTTTCTGTCCACCTTTTTTAGTATCTGAGCACTAATAAAAATATTCCTGGAATTATCTTCACTGCATTCCCAGGAAGTAGTAGGGCATGATTATCTTTGCTTTACAGGTGGAGAACTGAAGCACAGAGATTAAATTACTAGATAACACTAGGTCTTAGACCCTGAGGCACCTTCATTTTTGACCTTCAGTTTAAGGGGTTTCTCTCATGTTTTGACAGGGAGAGCTAACTAAAATACTCATTACCATTCTTGTACTTCTAGTTGCTTGGCTTCCTTTTGTTTCTGTAAGATTACCTTCTCTCTATGTATTTAATTCTGCTGCTTCCAGTGATGCTCTGTTCAGCAATCGTATCATCTGCCTGCATAGTTCAGATTATTCAGCTGCAGCACCATCTGAGGGGCAGGGTAGTTGGTGATTCAGAAAAAACCCACAGACATAAGAGCATGAGCTAAGCGTAATTAGGGTTATTCAGAAATTCAGATTTAAACTGTGGGGTGTGCACGGAAACAAAGATACTATTATTTATTATTAGGCTTTTGAGTAGGAGAGCGTTTAAGGGTGATGTGTAAAGAGATTTAAGGATGTTATCAACTTGCAGTGGTGTTTGCTGAGCCCATTGTTTGAAATACCAAAGGTAATGTTAACAGGCATAATATTCTCATAATATTCTTTTAAGCATAATGTTTCCCCTTTTAACTTCCCTGAGTTCCAGTTTGCTGGCCTGCACTGCACGGGATGCTCCATCTCACAGTGTTCTGCCGACAACAGAGACATCACACAGATAGGCTGAAGCACGAAGCCAGGTGAGTGCAGGGAAAAGCTCAGGAAATGAAACTGCTTGGATGTACGTATACAGCAAAGCTCTCTATTCTTAGCACCTGATTTTTATGCACTGTGATTTAAATGGGGATTTAAAAATAAATTGAGTGTTTAAAATATCTGAAATAAACACAGTACTTGCCAATGCTAAGGAGGAGCATTTATTTTCTTTGCTCTGAGAGAGACCTGTAATCGATCTGCAGCCATTAGTCTTGTGCTGATTGGGTAATTAATTTAGGACATTCAGTGTATAAGTATTAAAACTGATGAAGTTTTCTGTCTCACTGAAGACAGCATTTATACTGAATAACTGCTTTTAAATTCAGTATCACCTGAATTTGATCTATTTAGACTTTGACAGCTTTGAGTGCTTTGCTGTGCTGACCTCTATTGAAACTCCTTCCCACCCCAAAAGGTGTTCTAAAAATGAGAAAAGTTAAAACTTGTGACAACAGCTTTTCCAAACCTATCAAGGCTGAATGCTATCGAACAGGAATTGTTCTTGATTTCTTTTTGTAGTTCATTTGATTTTGCATAGAGAATCCCTTAACTCTGTTACCCTGATCCAGGAGTATGGCAAATGGGGTGGCCGGGGCAGAGCTGAACGCAATGAAATGGCTCTGTGTAAGGAGCAGTATCCCTCTTGTAGCAGTATGCTGTTTGGGATTCTCAAATCAGAATGCTGTGGTGGCTTGACAAAATGCTCCACTTAACTGCCCTTGCTTCCAAAGGCAGTGGGTTTTGGATTATCTTTTTCATATGTTAACAGGATATTAAAACAAAACAAAACCACACAAAACTTACAAATGCTGAACAGTCTTTTTTACAGATAATTTCAAACTCTGAAACAATGTATCCTCTAATAAAAAAAGTCTGATGTGCATGTTTTCGTTTTAAAAAGGTACAGAAAGATTATATGCTACATGTAATGTTTTACAGTCTACCATAATTATTTGGTTTTAAACTTTAAAGAACACAAGTTTAAATTCAGATTTAAAACCCCAAAACCTTTTTTTTAATTAAAAAAAAATCTCTGCAATTGAATTAAGAACTTTTTTCCAAAAGTATGACTTAGATGACTGCAGCTGTGATGCAGAATGTATAACAATAGCTAAGTACGTACTGTTTTAGAAGAATTATTGTATCCATATTTTCTTAAGAAATTATTTAGAAATTTTACCTTGACCCTTAAAGATAATGCCATTTTCCATAGAGGCTATGGCTGGGTTCTTTTTTAAGAAGCATGATAAAATATGGCTGGATGTGTGAGGTCAGGGGAAGGCTTAAGTATGTAGAGTGGTCTGAGCCAGTGCAATTAAATAAATCTCCTAAGTGTATGATTTCTACACATGAATGCCCCAAACCATGGAAGACTTAATTATGGCTCCTTACCTATCTGTTGGACAACGTATCTACATTTACATTTACTGTGAAAATGGTTAATTACTGATTTTAAAAAACAGCATGATCTTCTTAGGATGTTGCTAAGTCCTGACAGAAAGGCACCTGAAGAAAAACAAAGCAGGATAATACTATATATGTAATTTAGTATTCACCCCCTTGCATTTGTGATAAGGAAGTCAAGATCCAAGCACCGTGGTATCTGGAAAATTATGACATTTTTATCAGATGCTTTCTGTTTTCTCTCCCTTTCTGGACTTGCTTGCAACATGAAGTAGCACTTCTGAACTGTAGTAATGCTTTCGCTACTTGCCAAGAGAAAAGTAAATCCAGTGATGAAAATGGGAAATACCTCTTTTGTACTTTCCCATTAGTCTTCCTGTTTGCTATATTAGCTCAGAAGGAGATGCTAATCTCTGAAACCAGAGCAAATAGGTAGCACAGTTGTAAGCATGGTTGGTTCACTACGCTACAGATAGCAAAATGTTGGATTAAAAATAGTATCTGATAGCAATTTTGATGCCTGATACAAACGGCTACACAATTTATTTAACTTCCAGTTAATCTTGTGCATCTATCTAGAACATATCAGAAATGGGAAGAGGTGCTGGGACCACTGCTTTTCCTAAATGCGTTTATATTAAATGAGCTGTAATAAACCAGAGCAGTAGGAGGTTAATTTGATTTTTGCACATTACTTCAGAATGGGTTAGAGCAATAGTGTTTACATGTAGTTATAAACACTTCGAAGTAAACTTGGAAATTTGGCATACATTGAACACCCACAAAATAGTACTTTCTTTTCTAGAATTCCTTCAACTTATTTTTCCACTGTACATCCCACAGTGAAAATTGTGTGAAGTCAGTAGGTGAAGTTAACAAACATCAACCGCTAGAGGGAGCAATATTTCAATTCTTGTAATTAAGAGTAATGTAAAAATAATTATTAATTAGTACATTTTAAGGACTGAATAGATGAATAAGATCCTCTAGTTTAACTTCCTATTTACAATAGGCTCTAAAACCCTGTCTACCATGTTTTTATTAGCCAACGTCTAACTCTTGCTTGAAGTGTGATTATTTTTTAGGTAGAAAGGCATCTAACATACAAGATTTATAGTGATGGAAAATGCACTGTGTTACAATAGGTAAGATGAAATAACTTAAAATGGCTTTTTTGTCTGACTCTTACAGTTTGAACCCCTAAGTCTGCTATGTGTGAGGGAGGGACAGGATGGAGGTCAGTATTCTTAAAACCTGTCTCCTCCCAAAAGTCTCCTCCTGCTGAGGATACACATACTGAATGACCAAGGTACTCCTTTAGCCTTGGCTAAATGGAATAAATTAAGTTTTTCAAGCTGCACAATGTAGTTCATATTTCATGACTTTTTTTTTTTAACTTCTCCTGACTTTCCTGCAACCTTTGGGAAGTGCCACAACTAGGTGTACTTTAGGTCCTTAATGTTCAATTGTCTCATCTCCTTACTCCTATTTTCTGATATTTTCTTGCTTGTAGATCTGAGGGATGTTTGTTCTTTTAGCTATACCATCATGTTAAGAGCTCCTAGTTAGATGTTCATCTATGACAGTACCTAAATTCTTTGCATTGTTCCTGCCTTCCAGAATCTTGCTGTATATTATGTCTGTGGGGTTTTTTTGTGCTTTGATATGACTGGATGTCTAGCAAGACTAGAATGCACGTTGTTCAAACAAGGCTGCTTTATACAATGATAAACTGTCTTGTTCCTATGGCTGCTTACTAGAAAAGGTATCATTTTTTTTCAAGATCACGGATAGCAATATTGAATTGTGTTAAACAAAGAACATAAGCCTGTATGATCCACTAGTAACATTTAATGTGCAGTTACTTTTTCAAATCTATTGGTGAGTTTTAATGTTTCCTGTATAATGCATAAATTTTTGTATTGTGCTAGTTAAGTTATTAAAACATTGTGAGAAAATAGGTTGAGTGTTTTACAAATGTCTCAATGTATTGTCAACTCAGATGTTCATTGACTGGACTTGAAATCACATTTGAAACAAGTTCTGCTTGGGCAGATTGTTTTATGTGTAGAACTGCGTTTACTGGCACTAAGTGTGTTACCATACCTGAGTGCATTCCTGACACCAGCTAGCATCCTGTTTGTCCTTTTAAAGGAGTGCTATGGCATAGAGAGTAGTTTCACTGTTGTAGAACTTCCAGATATTCCAAGACACCTTGAAAATAGCAATAATTCAATGAGCAGCTTAGCCATTTCCTTTTTTACTCTTTGGATAATAATTATCTGACCAAAAAGGCTGAACTAAACCAAAATAAACTCCTCTCAACCCATCTGCAAACTCAGTTCTAATCTAACATCCTTTGAAGATCCTGATGGAATGAGAAGCATTTCTTGGTTGCTAAAAGATATGATTATCTATCTTCCTTTCCCGTGAAAACAGAGGAGATGCATTAAGGGAACCTTTTTTCTTTCACAGTTTACCCATTTACTCTCCTTATTCAGTATGAGGCCTATGCTATTAGGATTTTACTAGTCTTAACATCTTTAAAGAACCCTTTATTACCTTTACTGTTGCTGGTGAACTGCATTCAGTGCTATAAAATTGGTAAGACTTAAGCAGTCTGTAATGCTTTTGGGCAATGACTCCAGAACATTTTCATACATGTTTTGAAAAATTCCAATGTGTATTAATGTAATTATCAGTGTGAAGAAGGTAGGTCAGATAAATTTTGCATTGGAACACTATGTGCAAAATACTGACCTAGTATTAGGTATTGTGTTTTGATTTTAAAGATACGCTGTTTTAACTTCGTAAGTATTTCACGGTGGTACTTAAAATCAGTCAGCAGTGTTATATAATTAAAACTTTTTCAGGAATAATTTTTATTGGTCTTAATTGCTGGAAGTAAATGTTGACATTTTGAAATTTCTTTTTGCTTTTGTATTGAATGAGACTCTTCTAAGGGTGCCTTTCATAAGTTTGCTTTTGGAACTGTAATTTTCTTCGAAGCAAGGGTAGTCATCTTTTCTGACTTGAGTGATGTTTTTATCTTCAAGTGAATATAAAAGGGAAAACGTAATGATCTTTATCACTTGTTTTGTCATGTGCTACCTTATGTAATGATTTGTGATAAATAAAACTCATCATCCAAGTTACATAGTAAGGCATCTCCTATGTGATGAAGTTGCCTGAGCTGCTTTTTGTTTTGGGAGTGGCTGTATGGCTGAAAAGTTATGCAACAAATGCTGTTACAGATGTGTTTATAGGTGGTTTTATTTTATTTATTTATTTTTGACAACTGCAGAATTCAGTGTCTTTAATTGGATATTGAGGGAAAGTTCTTTACAGTTGCTGAATAAATCAATACTATTTTGTTGCAGGGAAATCCATCTAATTGTCAAGTATTTCATCAGTATGCCATAGATCTGTTCCTAATAATTTTGGATTTATGTATTTTGGAACACTGCATCATCTGCATTGTTCAGGTTGGTTGTTTTTTTTGTCCTGTTCTACACAGCAGAGGTGAGTAAATTGCACTGGTTTACAAGAAAAAATCTGGCTGTTGAGCCTGTGTTGGTGGAGGATAGGCAGCACTATCAGTACTGATAATGAGAGGGGCTCCAATTTAAGGGATAGCGGCTGCCGAGAAAGTGGTCCTGCTGCCTCTGCCTGACCATTCATTCTGCCTGCCTCCCTCGTACTGGATCTGGTCCTAGGCTGTCACTCACTGAGCTGATTCAGCTTACTTAATTGGGAGAGAAGCAGCCATGTAATAACTGCTTAATTATCTCACAAAACCCCACTCTGCCTTGAGGTGTTTGCTTTGAAATCAGGCATATCTATTGCACAGAAAGACACAAACTGCAGACACCACTTTGGATGCCACGGTGTTTATTGACAGGCATTACAAAGTCTTCACCATCATTTACATGTTGTGCTCTTAAGGGTAGGGCCTAAGTTTCCCTTTGTGGAGCATATTAATTCATATCAGGTTGTTGTGGGACTATGCTGGACTTCTCACAACTCCATCCTTCATTTCCATGCCTTTATCAAAGTCTCTGTAGTCCCTTAATATGTGTATGTATACCAGGCACTTTAGAAAAATAATTACTCAAGTCTCCTTGCTTTCGAGCTCATGTTAGAAACAGACTGACTAGTTAGCAGGACTGTGTGTGCTTCTAATTGTGTACAGAAAGCCAAGGTGAAGCTATGTTTGAATCGGCAGGTCATGTCACTGGGGGGAGATATTGCTTGTGAATAGTCTATGCAGGGTTTAGATACGGAATTGCAAGGGGTTTGGCCCATGAGAAGCCACATTTTGAAATGAACAGTGTTTGGCATTGAATGTAGAACAACACTCTCATGTGATCGTGATACCCTCTGTTGCTAAATAAATGGACAGAAATTTTTATCTACAACTTCTTCATTCCTTCATGCTTTTACAAAAATCCAACTTCTTAAATCATGAAATGTATATTGCAGTAGCCAGGTCTATGTAATGGCTTTTGTTATAATCATCCCTCTTGTTGTACATAGAAGGATTAAACTTCTTTTCCATCAGAACTTGTCTACTTGCAAGCAACAATCATCGTTTTTCAGGTGGGCCTTTGCCCACAATATGTAGACTAGTCTTGCTTAATTTTTGAAAGTTTTTTGGGTATGTTTCAGAATTGGATGCTTCACATTGTTTTGTAAGGTGATAGAGATTTTCACAAAGAAATCATAAGTTGAATTACAGCCTGGCCTTGCAAGACAGAAGATTGCTAATTTTTGGCCTTGGTAAGAAATAAGTTTTGACCTCTACATTCCATGATCACAGCACATGTGATGCACTTGGTTGAGTTACCGAAACTGACCTGATTTTGTTACTTGGAGAGGGAAGGTACTCCTTTACCTGCTTCTTAGGAAGGGTAAGGGGTTGGGGGG